>NC_052165.1:91780453-91894027 GCF_902713615.1 Scyliorhinus canicula | reverse complement strand
CGCTCCCTCAGTACTGATCCTCTGACTTGCGGCACTCCCTCAGTACTGACCCTTGACAGTGCAGCCCTCCCTCAGTACTGACCTCTGACAGTGCGGCAATCCCTCAGTACGACCCTCTGACAGTAAGCCCTCCCTCAGTACTGACCCTCTGACAGTGCGGCAATCCAGTACTGACACTCTGACAGTGCAGCACTCCCGCAGTATGACCCCTGACAGTGCGGCGCTCCCTCAGTACGATCCTCTGACATTGCGGCACTCCCTCAGTACGGACCCTCTGACAGTGCGGCATCCCTCAGTACTGACCCTATGATAGTGCAGCACTCCCTCATTACTGACCCTCTGACAGTGCAGCACTCCCTCAGTACTTGACCCTCTGACAGTGCGGCACTCCCTCAGTACTGACCTGACAGTGCGGCACTCCCTCAGTACTGACCCTCTGACAGTGCGGCATGTGTCAGCTTACCAGTTAATGAAGGAACTCTTGCCAGCAGAGTGGTTTTCCATTAACATGACATTGATCTTCTTCCGAGGCTGCAGCAGTGTATGTCCAGTTTCGATGCCACGTCGATCAACCTGTGGGCAATTTGTGGCATAGTATCATGCAGAGAACTCGATTGGGTGAGCTCCATGCCCTGCCAGGAACTGTTCCCCAAAGCCCCCCCCCACCCCCCAGGATCTCCTGTCTCCCTTGTTATGGGCCAGGGTTTAGAGAACCCCATGTGTATTATAACTTTACTAGATTGTGGTATGGGGAGCACACGGCCCACTCTACAGGTGTGGGTACAGCAGAATGGGAGAAGTATTTTTAAAGCAAAACAATGTTATATCTGGGAACTCAAGTTAACCTTTTTAAAAACATACAGTGAGCATCTTAGCAATCATTAATTCAAATACAACCCCCAAAGAATACAACACTAAGTAATCTTTAAGCTTTCCTTTAACATCCATACGACTTAAAACACATTTTGTCAGAAGCACATCAGTTAAAGTCACGACTGTTATTGTTTTAAATCACCAGAGATCGATTTCCAGTCTTTGATGAGAGAGTGATTCATACACCTTCCGGCTGTGACTGCACTATCCAGCTCTGAAAACGAAACTAAAAACACAACCTGCAGCAAACAGCCTAAACGAAAGTAAAAAAGCCGACAGGACAGCCCAGCTCCACCCACTCTCAGACATCACTAGCAGTAAGGTACTCTCACATGACAACCCCTCCCTCCCCCCTCCAATGCCTTCACCCACAGGGACTGAGAGCTGTCACGTCTCCCTCCCTCCCCCCCCCTCCATTGGCCCTCACCCAGTTTTCTCTCCCCCGACTTTCTCGAATAGCTGTGCTGCATTTGCCAACCGTCCAATCTCAGAAATTCGCAGCCATCGTCTCGGAACTATCTCTTGCCGCGGCATTTTCAGAGGGCACTTTAAGAGTCAACCACATGGCCGTGGGTCTTGGAGTTACCTCTGGCCAAACGGGTAGGAAGTGGCACCTTTTCTCCTCCCGAAAGGGACATGGGCGGAACCAGATGTAACGGCCAGGTTTTCACGGTCAGCTTTCAAACCCACTCTTTTCACCGAATTCAACTCTCACCCGCCTGGCGTGATGGGATTCAACCCTCGGTTCCCCTGAACATTGTGCCTGCGGCTCTGGATTGTTCGTCCAGCGACAATGCTTCGCCTAAAGAATCAACTTCAGTTCCTCACTCTTTTTACTCCCAAGCCTCCGCCAGTCCCTCATTCCCGACGAGATCTTTGCCCGTCTCGGTCAGCAAGGGTCCCATGTTACTTTAACTACTCCCCTCCTTTTAAAGGCTTGTAAATATTCCTGGCTAGTTTAGTCTCTTTCCCGCTACTTCTTAAATCTCTTTCTAAATCAAATTTTGCTGGCTCTCTGCTGGTTTCAGAAACACTCCGAATTCGGAACTTTATCACTACTCAATGCAACATTTGAAAGGGTTCCTTTAATTCAACACTGTCCTCAAACCTCGCCACGGAGAGACACAGATGAAATTTTTTTTCTTTTCTTCATCGTCCCAAAAGGCAGCATATTTTGTCCTAAACATTTCAATGGCTTATTTACCGAGATCTTTTCCGCCAATTATCGAATTAATCTGACTCAGCTCGCCACTCATAGCCCACAATTCTTATTTCAGGCCGTATAATGGCAGTTTTATAGCAAAAGAAAACCCGAAATAACAATCATAATATATATTATTGCCGCTTGATTGCTCCCCCCCACCTTCCAAACCCATGACCACTACCACCTAGACCACGTGGTTAACGCCGGCCAGCGCAGGTTGCCAAGGACGGCGGGCGCGGGTCGTCAAGGGGCCGGCGAGATCACCAAGGTCGGCCGGCGCTGGTCGTCAAGGTCGGCGGCGCGGGTCAAGGTCGGCCGGGCGGGTCGTCAAGGTCGGCCGGCGCGGGTCGCCAAGGTCGGCCGGCGAGGGTCGCCAAGGTCGGCCGGCGCGGTCGCCAAGGTCGGCCGGGCGAGTCGCCAAGGTCGGCCGGGCGGGTCGCCAAGGCGGCGGCGCGTCGTCAAGGTCGGCCGGCGCGGGTCGTCAAGGTCGGCCGGCGCGGGTCGTCAAGGTCGGCCGGCGCGGGTCGTCAAGGTCGGCCGGCGCGGGTCGTCAAGGTCGGCCGGCGCGGGCGTCAAGGTCGGGCCGACGGGTCGTCAAGGTCGGCCGGCGCGGGTCGTCAAGGTCAGCCGGCGCGGGTCGCCAAGGTCGGCCGGCGCGAATCGCCAAGGTCGGCCGGAGCGAGTCGTCAAGGTCGGCCGGGCGGGTCGCCAAGGTCGGCCGGCGCGGGTCGCCAAGGTCGGCCGGAACGAGTCGTCAAGGTCGGCCGGGCGGGTCGCAATGGTCGGCCGGCGCGGTCCCAAGGTCGGCCGGCGCGGGTCGCCAAGGTCGGCGGGCGGGTCGCCAAGGTCGGCCGGCGCGAGTCGCCAAGGTCGGCCAGCGGTCGCCAAGGTCGGCCGGCGCGGGTCGCAATGGTCGGCAGGCGCGGGTCGCAATGGTCGGCCGGCGCGGGTCGCAATGGTCGGCCGGCGCGGGTCGCAATGTTCGGCGGCGCGGGTCGCAATGTCGGCGGCGCGAGTCGTCAAGGTCGGCCGGCGCAGGTCGCAATGGTCGGCCGGCGCGGGCGTCAAGGTGGCCGGCGCGGGTCGCAATGGTCGGCGGCGGGGTCGCAATGGTCGGCCGGCGCGGTTCGCAATGGCGGCCGGCAGCGGGTCGCAATGGTCGGCCGGCGCGGGTCGCAATGGTCGGCCGGCGCGGGTCGCAATGGTCGGCCGGCGGCGGGTCGCAATGGTCGGCCGGCGCGGGTCGCCAAGGTCGGCCGGAGCGGGTCGTCAAGGTCGGCCGGCGCGGGTCGCCATGGTCGGCCGGCGCGGGTCGCCAAGGTCGGCCGGCGCGCGTCGCCAAGGTCGGCCGGCGCGCGTCGCCAAGGTCGGCCGGCGCGCGTCGCCAAGGTCGGCCGGCGCGGGTCGCCAAGGTCGGCCGGCACGGGTCGCCAAGGTCGGCCGGCGCGAGTCGTCAAGGTCGGCCGGCGCGGGTCTTCAGGTTTTGTCAAAATGGGTCTTCGGAAAAAAGTTTGAAAAATAGTGATCTAGAAGGACAATGGCAGCAAATAGCTGGGTTCCCCGCCAAGTCACTCACCATCTTGACTTGGAAATATATCGGCCGCTCCTTCACTGTCGCTGGGGCAACATCCTGGTACCCCTGCCCTAACAGCACAGTGGGTTTACCTACATCTCAGTCAGGAAGCTACTCAACGAATCATCATCGAGGTCAATGTTAGACAATGTCAGCTCCACATGAAGTTTTAATTCGCTGCCTTTATATCCAACTCCAATTTAGTGCTGTTTTTTAAAAAATTAATTGAGAATACCCAATTCATGTTTTCCAATTAAGGGGCAATTTAGCCAATCCACCTGACCTGCACATCTTTGGGTTGTGGGGGCGAAACCCACGCAGACACGGGGAGAATGTGCAAACTCCACACGGACAGTGACCCAGAGCCGGGACCGAACCCGTTACCTTGGCGCCGTTAGACTGCAATGCTAAGCACTGCGCCACCCAACTGCCCTTATTAATTGCTGTTTAATAGTCCCACCTAACCTCCCCTCGATTCTTACTGACCCTCACCCACAGGGACTGAGATGCTCCCGTTTCCCTCAGTCCCCTAGAAGGGCTGAGGGGCTCTCATTTCCCTCACCCCCCCCCCCCCCCCCCCCCCCCCCCCCCAACCCCCTTCACCTACAGGGAGCTGAATCCCCCATTTCCCATGCCATGGGAGGGTGAGCTGTGAGGAGGATGCAAAGATGCTTCAGGAGGATTTGGATGGGCTGAGTGAGTGGGCATATGCATGGCTGATGCAGAATATTGTGGATCAATGTCAGGTTATCCACTTCGGCAGCAACAATAGGAAGGCAGATTATTATTTGAATGGGTGTAAACTGAGGGAGGCAGATTACTCAGCGAGACCCTTGGTGGCCTCGTGCATCAGTCGCTGAAAGTAGCTCGCAGGTACAGCAGAGCGTAAAGGAGGCAAATGGGACGTTGGCCTTCATAGCGAGAGGATTTGAGTAGAGGAGTAGAGATGTTTTACTGCAATTGTATCGGGCATTAGTGAGGCTACACCTGGAGTATTGTGTTGCAGTTTTGGTGTCCGTATCTGAGGAAGGATGTCCTTGCTATGGAGGGAGAGCAGCGAAGGTTTACCAGGCTGATTCCTGGGATGGCGGGACTGTCAGATGAGGAGAGATTGAGTCGGTTAGGATTATATTCATTGGAGTTTCAAAGAGTGAGAGGGGATCTCATAGAAACGTATAAAATTCTAACAGGATTAGACAGGGTAGATTCAGAAAGAATGTTCCCGATGGTGGGGGGAGTCCAGAACTAGGGGCCATAGTTTGAGGATAAGGGTAAACCTTTAGGGACTGAGGCGAGGAGAAATGTCTTCACCCAGAGAGTGGGGGATCTGTGGAATTCACTCCCACAGAAAGGAGTTGAGGCCAAAACGCTGTGTAATTCAAGAAGGAATTTGATACAGCTCTTGGGCTTAAGGGAATCGAGGGATGATGGGGGGGAAGGCAGGATCCGGGTATTGAACTCAATGATCAGCCATGATCAGAATGAATGGGGGAGCAGCCTCGAAGTGCTGATTGGCCGCCTCCTGTTTCTATTTAATATAATTCTATGCATGTCTCTAGTTCTGAATCAGATTGTGGGTGTCCTGGGAAGGTAGGTGACAGATCACGTTGCTCCTCTCCTGTTCTGTTGATGCTGCCATGTGAACAGTGCCACGCTTCGTACCCTGTGCCAAGAACCCCCCCCCCCCCCCCCCCCCCCCCCTCCGCTCCCTCGGGACGTGATGTTTACCTGTCCAGTGGCCCGTGCTCCCAGCTGGAGGGAGCTCACGTCTGCTGTGCCCCCGAACAAAGGCTGGCTCCCTTATCTCAGTTCTCCATCTTGGAACAGAGTGGGGTCAGTGACGCTCTGGATCACGGCTCACATTGTAGCAGCTCCGCGTGCTGTTCCATGAGTCAGGTAACATTTCAATGCTGCCAACACACACGGGACTGTCCCGACCTCCGGATCTCAGTTCAGGGTCAGAGCACCGAAAAATAAAACATCCCAGTACCTCTAATCCCCCTCTCCTCAAATCCATATCCTGCCCATCAGTACAGCCCTCCACCATCAGTACAGACCCCCCCCACCATCAGTACAGCCCTCCACCATCAGTACAGACCCCTCCACCATCAGTACAGACCCCTCCACCATCAGTACAGACCCCTCCACCATCAGTACAGACCCCTCCACCATCAGTACAGACCCCTCCACCATCAGTACAGACCCCTCCACCATTAGTACAGACCCCTCCACCATCAGTACAGACCCCCCCCCACCATCAGTACAGACTCCTCCACCATCAGTACAGACCCTCCTCCATCAGTACAGACTCCTCCACCATCAGTACAGACTCCTCCACCATCAGTACAGACCCTCCACCATCAGTACAGACCCTCCACCATCAGTACAGACTCCTCCACCATCAGTACAGACCCCTCCACCATCAGTACAGACTCCTCCACCATCAGTACAGACTCTCCACCATCAGTACAGACTCCTCCACCATCAGTACAGACTCCTCCACCATCAGTACAGACCCCTCCACCATCAGTACAGACTCCTCCACCATCAGTACAGACCCCTCCACCATCAGTACAGACTCCTCCACCATCAGTACAGACTCCTCCACCATCAGTACAGACTCTCCACCATCAGTACAGACCCTCCCACCATCAGTACAGACTCCTCCACCATCAGTACAGAGCCCCACCATCAGTACAGACCCCTCCACCATCAGTACAGACCCTCCACCATCAGTACAGACCCCACCCAACATCAGTACAGAGCCCTCCACCATTAGTACAGACCCTCCACCATCAGTACAGAGCCTCCCACCATCAGTACAGACCACCCACCATCAGTACAGACCCTCCCATCATCAGTACAGACCCTCCCACCATCAGTACAGAGCCCTCCACCATCCGTACAGACCCCCCCACCATCCGTACAGACCCGTCCACCATCAGTACAGACCCTCCCACCATCAGTACAGAGCCCTCCACCATCAGTACAGACTCCTCCACCATCAGTACAGACTCCTACACCATCAGTACAGAGCAGACCCTCCATCAGTACAGACCTTCCACCATCAGTACAGACCCTCCCACCATCAGTACAGAGCCCTCCACCATCCGTACAGAGCCCTCCACCATCCGTACAGACCCCCCACCATCAGTACAGAGCCTCCTCCATCAGTACAGACCACCCACCATCAGTACAGAGCCTCCCACCATCAGTACAGACCCTCCCACCATCAGTACAGAGCCTCCTCCATCAAAACAGAGCCTCCTCCATCAGTACAGAGCCTCCTCCATCAGTACAGAGCCTCCTCCATCAGTACAGAGCCTCCCACCATCAGTACAGACCCCTCTACCATCAGTACAGACCCCTCCACCATCAGTACAGACCCATCCACGAACTGTATGGATGATGGGGCTGGAGGGGGTTACAGAGATGGGGAGGGCTGTATGGGCTGGAGGTTACAGGGATAGGGAGGGTTATAGGGGGCTGGAGGTTAGAGAGATATGGAGAGGTGTAGGAGGCTGGAGGAGGTTACAGAGATAGTGAGGGTTGTCAGCGCTGAACCATAAGATGTGAGAGTGGCTGCCCTTGACAGCAAGGCAGCATTAGAGCGAGTGTGGCATCAAGGAGTCCTGTGTAAAACTGGAGTGAGCGGTAATCGGGACACGCACTCTCACACACATTGGGAGCAGAGAGGGAGGGAGGGGACAGCAGTATTAACAGGAGTCTCTCCCTCAAACGAAGGCGGATGTTGCGAAGTTCAATGAGGCAAAGACCCATTGTTCCTGTAGCCTCACAGATTAGATCTTCTCCCAGTTTGAGTCGAGCATGGTCGGTGATCCAAAACATTACTCATTAAACAAGATCACATGTGGCTATGATAGAGAGGCTGGAGCAGCTAATGGGTCGGAAAGGCACACTCTCCTCCGGGTGACTGCACATCTCTCCCAGCGCCCCCTCCCTCCAACAGCAGCTGGGCTTTCGCTGCTGGGAGTCGGAGGAGTGAGGCAAGGAGGGAGAGGGAACCCTAAAGCGGGCAGTGTACTGACGCAATGCCAACCTCCCTGACAGTGCGGCACTCCCTCAGTACTGACCCTCTGACAGTGCGGCACTCCCTCAGTACTGACCCTCTGACAGTGCGGCACTCCCTCAGTACTGACCCTCTGACAGTGCGGCACTCCTCAGTACTGACCCTCTGACAGTGCAGCACTCCCTCAGTACTGACACTCTGACAGCGGGGCACTCCCTCAGTACTGACCCTCTGACAGTGCGGCACTCCCTCAGTACTGACCCTCTGACAGTGCAGCACTCCCTCAGTACTGACCCTCTGACAGTGCAGCATTCCCTCAGTACTGACCCTCTGACAGTGCAGCACTCCCTCAGTACTGACCCTCTGACAGTGCGGCACTCCCTCAGTACTGACCCTCTGACAGTGCAGCACTCCCTCAGTACTGACCCTCTGACAGTGCAGCACTCCCTCAGTACTGACCCTCTGACAGTGCGGCACTCCCTCAGTACTGACCCTCTGACAGTGCGGCACTCCCTCAGTACTGACCCTCTGACAGTGCAGCACTCCCTCAGTACTGACCCTCTGACAGTGCAGCGCTATCCCTCAGTACTGACCCTCTGACAGTGCGGCACTCCCTCAGTACTGACTCACTGACAGTGCGGCGCTCCCTTAACAGTGACCCTCTGACAGTGCAGCGCTCCCTCAGTACTGACCCTGACAGTGCGGCACTCCCTCAGTACTGACCCTCTGACAGTGCAGCGCTCCCTCAGTGCTGACCCTCTGACAGTGCGGCACTCCCATAGTACTGACCCTCTGACAGTGCAGCACTCCCTCAGTACTGACCCTGACAGTGCGGCACTCCCTCAGTACTGACCCTCTGACAAGTGCGGCGCTCCCCTCAGTACTGACCCTCTGACAGTGCAGCACTCCCTCCGTACTGACCCTCTGACAGTGCAGCGCTCCCTCAGTACTGACCCTGACAGTGCGGCACTCCCTCAGTACTGACCCTCTGACAGTTGCAGCACTCCCTCAGTACTGACCCTCTGACAGTGCGGCACTCCCTCAGTACTGACCCTCTGACAGTGCAGCACTCCCTCAGTACTGACCCTCTGACAGTGCAGTACTCCCTCAGTACTGACACTCTGACAGCGGGGCACTCCCTCAGTACTGACCCTCTGACAGTGCGGCACTCCCTCAGTACTGACCCTCTGACAGTGCGGCACTCCCTCAGTACTGACCCTCTGACAGTGCGGCACTCCCTCAGTACTGACCCTCTGACAGTGCAGTACTCCCTCAGTACTGACCCTCTGATAGCGCGGCACTCCCTCAGTACTGACCCTCTGACAGTGCAGCACTCCCTCAGTACTGACCCTCTGATAGTGCGGCACTCCCTCAGTACTGACCCTCTGATAGTGCGGCACTCCCTCAGTACTGACCGTCTGACTGTGCGGCACTCCCTCAGTACTGACCCTCTGACAGTGCGGCACTCCCTCAGTACTGACCCTCTGACAGTGCGGCACTCCCTCAGTACTGACCCTCTGACAGTGCGGCACTCCCTCAGTACTGACCCTCTGACAGTGCGGCAATCCCTCAGTACTGACCCTCTGACAGTGCGGCACTCCCTCAGTACTGACCCTCTGACAGTGCGGCAATCCCTCAGTACTGACCTCTGACAGTGCGGCACTCCCTTATTCCTGACCCTCTGACAGTGCAGCACTCCCTCAGTACTGACCCTCTGACAGTGCGGCAATCCCTCAGTACTGACCCTCTGACAGTGCGGCACTCCCTCAGTACTGACCCTCTGACAGTGCGGCACTCCCTCCGGACTGACCCTCTGACAGTGCGACACTCCCTCCGTACTGATACTCGGATAGTGCAGCACCCCCTCTGTAACCACCCTCCGACAGTGCTGCGGCCTCAGTGCTGATCCTCCGACATTGAGGCCTGCCCTTGATGCCGGCCTTCAGGCCGCTATCCCCTCCCTGGGCACTAAGTCTTGCAGACACTGCTGTCAGCGGTGTAATATGACAATGAGTTATTCCAATAAGAATCGAAGGTGGAAAACTGGCATGAGCAAGGCCATTCTCCTTCACCCTAAAACCGTGAGGAACAGGAGGAAGCTCCGCAGACCGTCAAGTCCTGGTCCGCCCAGTCAAACGATTGTGGCCGAGTGGATTGTCACTTCGAATCTGCCTCCCGCTCTCCCTTCCCGACCCCCCCCCCCCTCTCTTCCACCCTGTCCAAGACCCTCTTGGAACCTCTCCAACTTTTCCTCATCAATGAAACGCGCCCTGCTCCTGGTACGAGTCTTGTGAACCTTTCCGGACGGGCTCCCAACACATCGACACCCTTCCTTAATTAAGGAGAACAATATCGTGCACAACAGATCTGGTGGCATCCAACGCCCTGTACAACTGAAGGATAACCTCCTGATGTTGATGCCCAATTTCCCTGGCCTTTTGTAATTCATGAACTGTGGGGCACTTAGCTGAGGGACGGCATGGTGGCACAATGGTTCGCACTCCTGCCTCACATTGCCAGGGACCTGTGTTCAATTGTGGCCTTGGGTTTCTGTCTCTGCGGAGCTTGCACTTTCTCCCAGCGTCTGCGTGGGTTTCCTCCCACACCCAAAGAGGTGCAGGTTAGGTGGATTGGCCATGCCAAATTGTTCCTTAGCACCCAAAGATGTGCAGAATAGGCAGATTGGTCAAGTTAAATTGCCCCTTAGTGCGCAGTAATGTGTCGGTTAGGTCAAGAGGTTATTGGGATCGGCTGCTCAAGTGAATGGCCTCCTTCTGCAATATTGGGATTCCCGGATTCTATCCCTCTGCAATCTCTCTCCATTTAGATATTAAGGATCTCTCTTTATTCTCCTTGCCAAAGGGGACAATTCAACACATTTTCACATAGTTGTGTTTCCCAGATTCCTGACCACCCGCTGAACCTATCCACGCCCCTCCTTATGTCCTCAGCGCAGGATAGGGTATTTAATGATAATAATCACTTACTGTCACAAGTAGGCTTCAAATGAAGTTGCTGTGAAAAGCCCCTAGTCACCGCATTCCGGCGCCTGTTCGGGGAGGCCAGTACGGGAATTGAACCCACGCTGCTGGCCTTGTTCTGCATTACAAGCCAGCTTACATAGAACGTAGAACTTAGTGCAGAAGGAGGCCGTTCGGCTCATCAAGCGTCCACCAACTTACTTCAGCCCTCACTGCCATCCTATCCCCGTAACCCAATAATCCCATCTAACCTTTTTGGTCATTAAGGGCAATTTATCATGGCCAATCCACCTAACCTGCACGTCTTTGGGCTGTGGGAGGAAACCGGAGCACCCGGAGGAAACCCACGCAGACATGGGGAGAACGTGCAGGCTCCACACAGTGACTCAGCGGGTAATCGAACCTGGGACCCTGGCGCTGTGAAGCCACAGTGCTAACCACTGTGCTGCCCACTCTGCTAAACCATCCTGGGTATTTCTCTGGGTGGCCAGCTTTGCAGTACCTGCTGGCCCTCCCCACTAATGTTTATAACAGCCGGGTGTCCCCGAGGGCGGGCAGTATGGTGTGGTTAGCACTGCTGCCTCCCACTGCCAGGGGCCCCGGGTTCGAATCCCGGCTTGGGCGAACGTGGGGAGTCTGTACGTTCTCCGCGTCTTCTGGGTGGGTTTCCTCCGGGCGGTCCAAAGACCGCGGGTTAAGGTCAGGCGGACTGGCCGTGTTAAAATTGCCCCTCGAGTGTCCTAAAGGTTGGGTGGGTTCAGTGGATGGGGTGAGAAGAGTGGGTCTGGGACTAGTGCTCCTAAAGGTGGGGTGATGCAGACTAGATGGGCTGAATGCTCTCCTTCCGCGCTTTTGGGGGTTTTGAGCCCCAAATTGATCCCTCTGATGAGTGGGGGTGGGGGGAGGGGGGGTTGTTTGGGGGCTTCCATTCTTGCTGGCTCCCCTCTCTGAATTCACCCTCTCAAATAATGGAACAACCCGGCCGTTTGCAAAACGCGGGGCGGATCGAGGCTCCCGGATCCGCCCAACAACCTGGGGCAGACCCCTTCCCGATCCTGGATCCACGCTCCAGAATTCGCGACCGACCACGAGACCATTCCCGGTCGGAGGGGGGGAAAGGAAAGGAAACGGGGGTTGCTGAAGCGGCGGCCGACTGAAAGCGACTCTCACCGGTGCCGGGGTCGCCGTAGAGCGCGTGGCACTCGCGCAGCACCCGCTCGCTCACCGACTCTGCGCCCCGTTCGGCGTTGGCCGCGCTGCGCGACTTAGTCGCCTTGCTGGCCGCCATCTTGCCTCCCGCTGTTGTTGTTTTCGACGTCATATGGAGCCGGCGCGCATGCGCAGCGGCCCTCTCCGCCCCAGTTCAAATCGCAACCGTCCCGCCTCCACCCCAAGCGCGTGCGCGCGTGCGGGGTGGCCGCGTGGGCCGCCGGGAGTTGTAGTCCCCCTCCGCCTCCTCTCCATCCCCGCCTGGGCTGAGGCGAGGCCGGCGGGACTACAACCCTTGCCGGCCCCCGCTCGCCCCCCCCCCCCCCACACAAACAGCGCCCGGGGTTTGTCCACCCTGATGTCAGGCCGCCATCTTGAACAGTGGCCAAGTGGTGGTGGAGGGGCCGGCTGGGCCGCCAACCGTACTGTCCCGGTTAGCACGGCTGCCTGCCGACGCCGAGGCCCCGGGTTCCAATCCCGGCCCAGGGTCACTTCGTCCATGTGGAGTTTGCACATTCTCCCTGCCCGCGTTTCGCCCCCGCACAGCCCAAAAATGACGTGTCGGCTAGGTGGATTGGCCGCGCTAAATTGCCCCTTAATTGGATCAAAAAAAGTTATTCAGTACCCTAAATTAAAATAATGTTTATTGTTAAAGGCTGTGACTCGAATGGATCAGAGCGGGCAAAATATACACAGAATACACGCCATTGTGTGATGAACGGATCGCAACAGACAGCGTATAGACAATCCTGTCTCGAATGGATCGCAACGGACAGCATGTACATCGTCCTTTCTCGAGTGGATCTCGGTAGGCGAAATACAGACCATCGTGTCCCGCATTGAACGCAACAGACAAATATCGATGATTGTGTCTCATATTGAACACAACGGACAGAATATACTCCATTGTGTCTCGAATAGTTTTGCAATCAAACTATGTTTCACCCCAATGCCCGATACGTCTGACAGTGCCACGCGTTTGAGCCTCAAACCCCCTCATCACCCACCGGCAGACTAGATATCACCTCGGTGTCGTGGAGGGTCCAAGGTGCCCGCCAGGCAGAGAGGAGGCCCATCGTTCCCTCTGTGTGGCGATGGATTTGACCTCAGGACCACGGATCATTGGAAAGGTCAGTGGCATCCAATAATCGGGATTAAGTGGGCTGACTGATTTCTCCGCAGGTGATTCTTATGAGGTTTAATGCAAAAGTAGAGGGAGCTGTACCCTGTCTGTAATCCCCTTGGCTACCCCCAATTCCCAAACCTGTGATTCAACGACGTGTTCTGGCCGCTTTTCTGTGTGCCACAGTGACGGGCTGATCGAATCAAGCAGCATGTTGCTTCGCTTGATCTTAATCGACTGGCCGCACTCAAGCTGCCGTTACAACACCGTTGGCTGAAACAGGCGGACAATTCCAGCCCCCGCTTTGACCCGGTGTCGTAAGTGAATAATTCTTATAACATTTCAAGATCTTTGGCCCTAGACTGCTGCAGGACTAAAATGCATCAGATTTGCAAGCAAAACACAAAAACTGTTTATTTACAACACAAAAAGAGTTAAACTGTGCAATAATGTAACTAGAATAATGGCCTGCTAACCTATTACTTCTTTTCATTGTCCCACCCTCTACACTCAGGGAAATGGGTAAAATGTTAGGGATTAAAATATGGAAGTAAGAGAGATGTGCTCTTATTGCTGATGCTGAAGGCTTTGTAGTAGGCTATCTTCTCAGGAAGCAGAGTATTGAAAACCACTAGTTGAATTGGATCTTCTGGCATGTGCATTCAGTCAGAACTCACAATTATCAGCCTCACTGAGGTATGATTAGAGTTCTCCAATTATCAGACTTTAAAAGGAAGTTTTCAAATAACTCGGCCTGCCTGCAGCTGATGTTGACCTGGATCTTCCTGCAGGTTTAACTGGCTGTGGAGAGAGAGAGAGAGAGAAGCTTTTCCTCAGGACCTTAGAGGGGTCATCAGGAGAGAGAGAGAAATGAGAACCTGTGGCTCTCCAAGCCGCTTCATCTTCAAAATGGAGCATATCTGAGTTTGGCAGAACATCAGCATCAATCAGCACAGACAATTAGCTATCGCCTTGGAATTTGACACAGTTGATTGGCTGCCAGCCAAGTCCATCAAAATGTGTCATCATTGGGCCAAACCAAACAGCACATTGTACCGGGGGTCCCCAGAGGCCAAATCTAACAGCACATCTGCTGCTGGGGGGGGGGGGGGGGGGGGGGGGGGGGGGGGGGGCTCAGTAATCATCCATATACAAACATTATAACAGCCAAGATAACAGAAAATAAAGGGAAATACATAAGAGAAATCGGGTTTAAATAGGAGGGTCCTGACACTACCCACGCTTGCAAATCCCCAGCCCAACCGTTTGCTGATTCACTGTTTGGGCGGCACTCATGGAACAATCCTGAGTAGGTTGATAGCTACATTAACAACTGATTGAAGATAATTGGTCGATCCTTAAACGGGAGGCCTCATTCATTCGTTGCTCAAGGATGTATGTCCATTCTCAGGGGACCTGTCCGCTGCGAGCTAAAGTGATATGCTTTGGCCTTGCGACTTTCTGTTTGAATCGCCTGGGGAGCCGATAGTGGCAAGTCCCCTTGTCCAATCATCACACTTTACTCCGGCTGTATCAATTGTGGTCGTCCCAGATTCGGCATTCTTGTGGTTTGTCCCGATGAGCCCGAAACGAGAGGCTTGAACAGCAATTCCTCTCTTTTTCAAAATTGCACTTGTCACGTTAAACTTCGAAAGGACTTTGGCGGGTGGAAAGAGTGATCTTATCAACCCCCTCCACACGCCCAAGGTCACGCCGGGCGAGGGGCAAGAGCAGAGCAAATGGCCAATGTGGTCGGGAGAAGGAAAAGGCAGAATATTATTTCAGCGGAGGAGAACTTCAAAAGGACACAGACAAGTTGTGGGAGTGGGCAGGCAAAGTGGCAGATACAGTTTAACTCGGAGAAATGTGAAGTGATTCATTTGGTGGGAGGGACGCGTAGAGACAATATAAAATAAAGGGTTCAATTCTAAAGGGGGGGCGTTGCAGAAGCAGTGGGGCCTGGGGATATATGTGTATCGATCATTGACGGTGGCAGGACAGGTTGAGAGAGAGCGCGGTTAATAAACACAGTCCACGAGGCTTTATTAACAGGGGGCACAAAGTGTCAGTCAGTTCCAAGCCAGTTAGTGAAGTCGAAACCAGACACGTCACTTTGTTGAGAGTTTATTGATGTTGTTCCGTCTCACATCTCTCCCTCGACTTCTCAGTGTTGCAGCCGTCCCATATTAAATGCTCATAAACTCCCCAAAATATACAAATCAGCAAGTTGACGGTCCATTAAAGGGTCACGTTAACAGAAAGCAACCACTGCCGTGTACCATTCAGTCACGGAATGGGCTGAAATGTGCCGGTGGTCACTATTACAATCCCAGACTAGACCCAATAGTGGCCTACAAACCCCATATTTTAGTTTAATTTTGTAAGACTGGTCCTGCCTCCAGGAGTAAGATCACACAAAATGGGGATGTGGTAGATTCAAACAAGCTTTATTCCGAACACAGTATTAAGATATCTTTAACGTCACACCAGGAAGGGGGGCATGGTGGCTCACTGGTTAGCACTGCTGCCTCATGGTGCAAAGGTCCTGGATTCGGTCCCAACCCCGGGTCACTGTCCATGTGGAGTTTGCACATTCCCCCCCCGTGTCTGCATGGGTCTCACCCCCACAACCCAAAGATGTGCAGGCTAGGTGGATTGGCCACGCTAAACTGCCCCTTAATGGAAAAGAATAATCGGGTACTCTAAATTTAAAAAAGGAAAAAAAAACATCATATCAGAAACTAGTTCAGAATTACTCCTTAGCCAACAGCGTGGCACAGTAACCCTTAACTGCTATCTTTATTTGCACTCAAACAACAGAATCATCTTAGTTCTCATAGAATCACAGAATCCCTACAATGCAGAAGGAGGCCATTCGACCTATCAAGTCTGCATCAGCCCTCTGAAAGAGCACCCTACTTAGGCTCACTACCCTGCCTATCCCTGGAACCCCACTACCCCACCTAACATTTGAACACCAAGGGGCAATTGATCATGGCCAATCCAGCTAACCCACACATCTTTGGACTGTGGGAGGAAACCGGAGCACCCGGAGGAAACCACAGCAGACACGGGGAGAATGTACAAATTCCGCACAGTCACCCGAGGCTGAATTGAACCCGGGTCCCTGGCGCTGTGATGGCAACGGTGCTAACCACTGTGCCACCGTGCCGCTCTCAATCCACTTTTAAATACATTTAGAACAGCTCATTTGCTGTTTAGGGGTGTCATGGACACTCCACTTTGAGATCTTGTGTTGATCTTTCAGGAATCACTGGAGGCAGGACAGGGTCCCAGAGGGACTGGAAAGTGGCTAATGTAACACCCCTGTTTAAGAAGGGAGGGAGGCAAAAGACGGGAAATGATAGGCCGGTTAGCCTGACTTCGGTCATTGGTAAGATTTTAGAGTCCATTATTAAAGATGAGATCGCGGAGTACTTGGAAGTGCATGATAAAATAGGACTGAGTCAGCACATCTTCGTCAAGGGGAGGTCATGTCTGACAAAACTGTTCGCGTTCTCTGAGGAGGTAACAAGGAAGTTAGACAAAGGAGAACCAGTGGACGTGATTTATTTAGATTTCCAGAAGGCCTTTGACAAGGTGCCGCATAGGAGATTGTTAAATAAGTTAAGAGCTCATGGTGTTCAGGGTAAGATCCTGGCTTGGATAGAGGATGGCTGACTGGCAGAAGGCAGAGAGCGGGATAAAGGGGTCTTTTTCAGGATGGCAGCCGGTGACTAGTGGTGTGCCTCAGGGGTCGGTGCTGGGACCACAACTTTTCACAATGATCTGGAAGAAGGAACTGAAGGCACTGTTGCTAAGTTTGCAGATTATACAAAGATCTGTAGAGGGGCAGATAGTATTGAGGCAGCAGACGGGCTACAGAAGGATTTGACAAGCTAGGAGAGTGGGCAATGAAGTGACAGACGGAATACAATGTGGAAAAAGTGTGAGGTTATGCACTTTGGAAGGAGGAATGTAGGCATAGACGATTTTCCAAATTGGGAAATGCTTATGAATCAGAAACACAAGGGACTTGGGAGTCCTTGTTCACGATTCCCTTAAGGTTAACGTGCAGGTTCAGTCGGCAGTTCGGAAATGCAATGTTAGCATTCATGTCGTGAGGGTAGGCAGCACGGTGGCACAGTGGTGCTGTCACAAACACACAAACATACCCCTTTGTTTCCACGTCCCAACACACACCCACACAAATATGCACCCCTGTACTCAGGTACACACACCCATTCACACCCTCAAACACACTGACAGACATTCTCACACACAGACACACAACCCCTCACACAGTCACACACACATACACACACACAGACATTCTCACACACAGACATACAAACCCTCACACAGACACACACACATACACACACACAGACATTCTCACACACAGACACACAAACCCTCACACAGACACACACACATACACACACACAGACATTCTCACACACAGACACACAAACCCTCACACAGACACACACACATACACACACACAGACATTCTCACACACAGACACACAAACCCTCACACAGACACACACACATACACACACACAGACATTCTCACACACAGACACACAAACCCTCACACAGACACACACACGTACACACACACAGACATTCTCACACACACATACAAACCCTCACACAGACACACACACATACATACACACAGACATTCTCACACACACACACAAACCCTCACACAGACACACACATACATACACACAGACATTCTCACACACACATACAAACCCACACACATATACAAACACACACATTCTCACACACGCACACATACAGACACACACACACCCATTCAAACCCTCACACACACATTGACACACACATACAGACACACACGCACCTACAGACACACACATTCTCACACACCCTCACATAGACACACACATTCTCACACACAGTCACACACACCCTCACATACACATATACAGACATACACACACTCACACACACATATACAGACACACACACACTCATACAGACACACACTCTCACACCCATTCACACTTCACACATGCATACATATAAACATGTACTCATTCTCTCTCACACATTTCCTCACACATTCACCCTTTCACACCCTCACACAGACACACACACAATCATTCATACTCTCACACAGACACTCTCTCACACGCACAAACATTCTCTCACAGACGCCCATTCACACTCTCACACTACTGCGATCCCAGACCAGACGCCAACAGTGGCCGGGATGCTGGACAGAAACCGCAATGTTTAATTTAATTTGTAAGACGTTGAGGAAAGGATTCCTTGCTCCAGGAGATTTCACACAAAATAGGGATGCAGTAAAGTAAAACAAACTTTATTACGAACACAGTATTAAAATATCTTTAACATCACACCAGAAAATAGCTGACAATTACCCCTTAAACAATGCTAATCAATACAGTGACACAATAACCCTTAACTGATATCTTTATTCCCACTCAAACATCAAGAAACCAAATCAAGAGGGCATTGTGGATAGCATAATTGCTTCACAGCTCCAGGGTCCCAGGTTCAATTCCGGTTTGGGTCACTTGTCTGTGCGGAGTCTGCACATCCTCCCCGTGTCTGCGTGGGTTTCCTCCGGGTGCTCCGGTTTCCTCCCACAGTCCAAAGATGTGCAGGTTAGGTGGATTGGCCATGGTAAATTGCCCTTAGTGTTGGGTGGGGTTACTGGGTTATGGGGTTAGGGTGGAGGTGTTGACCTTGGGTAGGGTGCTCTTTCCAAGAGCCGGTGCAGACTCGATGGGCCGAATGGCCTCCTTCTGCACTGTAAATTCTATAATTCTATGAAACCCATCTCTGCCATCAATCCACTTTTAAATACAGTTAGCAGACTCCGGAATATCTGCTGTACAGAGATTCTGGACACTCTACTTTGAGACTGTTGTAAGAGATAGACCCGAATCCTGGCACAACAACGCAGGATCTCCAGCTGAAGTCTTCATAGGACCAACGGCAAACTCACGCCTGTCTCGACTCACTGCCGAAATTGCCTACCCTCTTCCCGCCACATTCTACTTCTGGCCTGTCCCGAGCCAAATCTTTAAGTTGTGACAGTTGAGGAGTATTTATCTAAGATCTTCCCGATTAGTCGTGGTTGTCAGCTACCAGACAAGGTCTTGTGAATATCTAAAGTAAGACTCTAATTATAGTATACACAATGTGCCTTGTGTTCACTACCTTCAGTGTTCAGGGTAGACTGTGACTTAGATGACTATTTTTTCCTTAACGTCGACTAAATGTTTCTAATTCTTGAGGGCTAGGCATGGGCAAGTGACCCTCCAGATAGCCTCAAAGGGTGAGAATCTGATGATTCTTAGTTAAATGTGACTCTTATTTATTAAAATATGCAGCCACCTGGGTTGGCCACTTCCTCACACAAAATGGAAGAACGCAAAGGATACAGGGAAAAATGGACGGTTGCAAAGAGACAAGCAGTTTGCAGAACCTCTCTGTGGATTCTGTCTGTGGAGAAACCAGACAGCACAGAAACTAGCAGTTTGCACACTAATGAAGCGATTCCCGGTGATTCCCAGGCACAATGGACACAACAGTTAACTGCAATCGCTACATTCTATAGCAGGTCAGACATCCCGGCCCCAGTGGAGTCTGAAACAATAAGCCCCAAGAACCGCCCAGTGTTCAAGGAACAGCCCCGTTATTGGGGAAATTCAAATCAATCGATTGGGAAGCGACCCAATCGATTGCAAGTTTATAGAGGGTCCGCCCAGAAGGGCGCGAAGCCCCTGGGACCTATAAAAGTCAGGTCCCAGGATTGATTCTTTCTTCTTGACCAGCCGGCCCTCCCAGCAGAACACCTTTGCAGCAGAAGAACCTTGAGAAGGAGAGGCCTGGTCAGCAGCTGCCATCAAATAAGTGTCATACAACGCACGCTACGAGAGTAGACACTCCTGACCCCTTCAGTCCACACCGACTGGAAACCTGCGGACCCAGTGCAGAGCAAGAGGCCATTGTTCCCTGATCCAGCAGTTCCCTTATTCCAGATAAGTATTGGCCTATTAGTGGTAGGAATAGTTTAGTCTTAGTATTATATGCATGAGTAGTAAATAACTGTGTTATAATAAACGTGTCTTGTTTTGAACTTACTAACTGGTGTATTGAGTCATTGATTTGAACTTGAACCTTGTGGCGGTATCATAAAGATACCTGGCGACTCCAGAGCTAAGTAATAAACAGAGCCAATTGAGTGTAAAGCACACTCACCCAGAACGAGCAACAAATAGACACGGATCTGTAAGGTAAAATATATACGCAATTTATTGAAAGAAAAAAGGGTAATACAAGTGTTTTGATAAATGATACAGTTTGACAGATACAGGATTCGTGATGAGTTAGCCTCTGATCTTCTTTAAATACTTATTTGCTTAAACTATCAACATGTCATACTCACATCGACAGGTTGTCACGGAGTTCCATACTCAATCAGGAGTAGAACTCAACGAGTCGAGATATGTCTGTGGCTTTATCAGGCAAACTGCTCAGCTATACAGCTCTCGAAACGAAGAAGAAGAAGTGCCTTTGCAGCTTTCTGCTTCAACCTTTATATTGTTTTTACACTCAGAGAGAGCTAGGGAGTTCGAGGGGAGTTTTAGCATAGCCCCTGCTTCTGAAAAACAAGTTAACTCCCCACAGTTATTTCGAGACAGTCTCTCTTTTGGCCGGCAAGACCTTGGTTTCTAGGGAAGTCTAACAAGGCACTTGTTCTTAAAGATACGAGGCTGATACCTCTGGTAACTATCTCCAGAACAACACCAGCCTCCCTTCTTGGCAGGGTCTCTTGCCAAGCAGTAGCTCCCCCATAGTGGCCAGGCCACTAGACAAGTGATATCCTCCCTTAGTTGGCAAAGCTTATTTCCAGACAAGGCCACAAGACTAATGAGTTCACTTCATCTGGACTTTTCCAAAGATAATACATATTTAAAGAAAACATTATTGCGTTAAGTAATGGTTTACATTGATAATGGACTTCATCAGTCATCAGTTTTTAATATAGGGTTAAATACATGATTTAATATAGCATCAACTCTGATCAGCTTTTAATATAGTGAATATATGATTGAATATAAAATCAGTTCTGATCAGCCTTTAATATCGGTGGATACCGCCACAAGTGAACTACGGTGGAGCAGCTGCTTGACTTCTGCTCACAGCCCCATCTAAAACTCACCTTTCTGCAAATGCCTATTACTCTAACTCCTCCCAATAATTGCATCATCTCACTAAGCTGGGGGTGGGATTTACCGACCAACCCGCCACGTGTTTTTCAGCGGCAAAGGGGGCCCGTCGGCGGGATTTACTGGTCCCACCTACGTCAACATGAAACCCGTGGGCCAGCATGAATAACTGATAAATCCCGTCCAATGTATCTAATTAACTCCACAAGGAACCAGCTTAATCCAAAAAATGCTTCATCAGCCCAAGCTTTTATGATGCTTTAATTGCACCTTTAGCTACCAAAATCTTTCAAACCGGGATTCTTGAAAAATATGACTGCAGCTGTCACACACACATACTAGTCCAGGCTGACTGCACCAGAATATAATATAATATCTCTGAAATTTCAACATTCAGCACACCTCCCCCTTAAGAAAAATGATCCAGCAATATAAACAGATGGCTTCATTTTCCAAAATCTTTCAACTCTAAACATTTATCATTACTAACACTTGCTTCACAGCGCCAGGGTCCCAGGTTTGATTCCCGGCTTGGGTCACTGTCTGTGCGGCGTCTGCACGTTCTCCCCGTGTCTGCGTGGGTTTCCTCCGGGTGCTCCGGTTTCCTCCCACAAGTCCCGAAAGATGTGCTGATGAGTGAATTGGACATTCTGAATTCTCCCTTTGTGTACCTGAACAGGTGCCGGAAGGTGACGATTAAGGGTAACCTTATTGCAGTGTTAATGTAAGCCTACTTGTGACAATAAAGATTATTATTATTATAAAGCTAATACTTCATAAGATATATACCATATTACACTTAAGCATGCAGACTTCCGTGTGGAGGGTGCACATTATCCCCGTGTTTGCACCCCTACAACCCAAAGATGTTGTACCCAAAGGGTAGGGATTGGCCATGCTAAACTGCCCCTTAATTGGAAAAAAATAATTGGGTACTCTATAAATTTATTTTTTTAAACTTATAAGAAAAACCGTTCAAACATAAAACATGAGAAAAGTCCAATTTAGTCTATTTCTACCTTCGAACGTTCCATTTTTGTCACATTTCAAAGTGGAGATAAAGCATCTGCAATCACGTTTTTGCTTTCTGCTGCATGTGTCGATTTTAAGTTAAATGGTTGTGACAATAAACTATCGAAACAGTCTTGCATATCCAAACTTAAACCTTCTGAAAACTTTTATGTAATTTGGTCTGTATATACAATTGTCTGCGATGAGTTGTTAAATTCCTACATTCATGACAACACATAAACACTTACATTTAACCCTCTCACACACTCACACGCACAACCTTTCACCCTCTCACACACACTCACACGCACACCTTTCACCCTTTCACACTCTCACACTCACACACTCTCACACGGTCAAACACACACACAACCTTTCACACACACTCTCACACGCTCAAACACACACACAAAACTTTTCACACTTTCACACACACTTTACATGGTCAAACACACACAACCTTTCACGATCACACTCACACACGCTCACACAGACACTCTTTCTCTCTCTCTCTATCTCTCACACAGACACACACACACCCATCCTTTCACACCCTCACACACACACATTCAAGCACATACACACTCACCCAAACTTTCACACTCTCTCACACACACACTCGCACACGCTCAAACACTCACACAACCTTTCACACCCTCACACTCTCACACTCAAATACACTCACACAATTTGTACACCCTCACAGGCTTACACACACTCGCACTTTGTCACACTCACTCACAGACACACACTCTCACTCAAACACACACATATTTACTCACACTCACATATGCACATCCACTCTCACACGTACATTCGCCCTCTGACACAAAGGCACACATACTCACTCTCATGTGCACACACACACAGTGATGGACACATACATTCTCACACTCTCAAACATACATGATACTCACTCTCTCACACACATGCACACAGAGTCACAGACACACACACTATCTCACTTCCATACACTTACATGCATGCATTCACAATCACTGGAAGACACTCACAAACTCTCTCATACACACTCTCTCACTTGCATACTCGCTCTCTCTCTCTCACACACTCTCTCTCTCTCTCACACACTCTCTCTCACAGATACTCTCTCTCACACTCACACATTCTCACACACACACTCTCACACATATATTCTCACATACTCTCTCACACATACTTTCTGTCACACACTCACACTCTCATTCTCTCGTTCTCACACTCACACACACTCTTTCTCTCACACACACTATCTCTCTTTCTCACACACTCTCTCTCACACACTGGGCGAAATTCTCCGCACCCGCGGAAAGTCGTAAAACCGTCGTAAAAATCGGGAGCGTTTTACGACGGTCGCGAAGGCTTCATTTCCCGACGGATTCACTTCCTCGAAATGGGCTAGTAGCGCGGCCGCGTCAATTACGTGCGTGATGACGACGGAACGCGGCGACGACACGATCACGCCCACGTGACGCCGCCCGACGCCGTAAAAAGGCGCGGGCGACCACAGAATCTGTCGGGCAGGATGTCGGAGCCGAGGAGAGCTGCTCCTCGCTTTGTTGATGCTGACGTCGAGGCGCTGCTCGATGCCGTGGATCAGAGGAGGGGCATCATCCGCCCGCGGAGAGGGCATCGCCAACCTGCCAGCGCGGTACGCCAGGCCTGGCGTGACGTGGCTGCTGCCGTCAGTGCTGTGGGGCAGACCCCTCGCTCAGCTGAGCAATGTAGGAAGAAGCTACACGACCTCACCAGGTCTGCCAGGGTAAGTGCCATGAGGGTGCCCCCTAGTCACAACCATCCCTCCCCCTTAACTTAAGCACCCCCCCCCCCCCCCCCCCCCCCCCCCGCCTCCCCCCCCCCCCGGCACGGGAGGGGGGGGGAGAGGGATTGGGGCAGAGTTATTTGAGGATGGTTCACAAAGTTGTCGCAGACCCAGCGCTCTGGCCCCGAGGAGAGATGCAATCGTCTTATGACAACTTGCCCCTCCCCAAACTGTGCCAGTATCTGAACGGACTGCTGATACCTACCGTTTTGTAATGATCTACCTATGTTCCCTCCCCCAACAGGCCAAGGCCGCTCACAACCACCGTGAGCGGCACAAGACTGGAGGGGGTTCGCCCAACCTGCACCCCCTCAGCACCTTTGAACAGAGGGCCCTGGACCTTGTTGGGGGGTCTGCCAGCCGTGATATCGCGCTATGCGAGGTTGGCGGAACTGCAGCAAGTGAGACAACCCTCCCTGACAAACACTCACCCCTCCCCCATCCTCTGTCCCTTCACAAACCCTGCCCACTGGGACACCTCCCCCATCCTCTGTCCCTTCACAAACCCTGCCCACTGGGACACCTCCCCCATCCTCTGTCCCTTCACACACCCTGCCCACTGGGACACCTCCCCCATCCTCTGTCCCTTCACACACCCTGCCCACTGGGACACCTCCCCCATCCTCTGTCCCTTCACACACCCTGCCCACTGGGACACCTCCCCCATCCTCTGTCCCTTCACACACCCTGCCCACTGGGACCGTCCAGCGGCCTGCCGAGCAAATCGAAATAACCCGTCTCATTCTCTTCCCTAGGACGTGATGCCGAACGACCAGGGCCGTCTGCCTCCAAACGGACACAGGAATCTGCCGCCACCTCACCCGGGGCCTCACAACAGAGGGTGCCCGATCAGCGGGCAGCCCCATCCGCCCCAACCCAATCTGCGGACCAGGACGCACAGAGGGTTCGAAGTGCACTACCACCAGAAATGGCCAGGGACAACCCTCCTGTCGCTGAGTAGCCCCACACCCTGGAGGAGGCCCTAAACATTGAGAGCGTCGGGCTTGCGGCACTGCTTTCTCCCACCACATCCATCATCCCAGAGACACACACCCCGGCGGGCCTATTTAGTGATGAGTCTCCTGGGGCACAGTCTGGTTGGCACATCACAGCTGAGCAGGTACAGCAGGTGGAGGTCGGAGCAACAGAGGTCCCGGACTCGCGGAGGCCAGACCAGGCCCAGGATGCAGCTGGCTCCCAGACGTTTTCTGAGTTCCTGGAGTTTATCAACCCACCCGCACAGCCGATGCCTCAGGAAACCCAGGGAAACAATGGCGGGAGGAGGGCTGCCTTCCTGGCTCTGCAGACGCTGTTAGAGGAGTCGAACCGCGTCCAAGAGCAGGGAGTGGTGCCGCTCATGGCAGAGACCCAGTCCGACACCGCACGGGTGGCATCCGCGGTGGAGGCAATGGGTGAAACGGTTTCGGCCATGGGTCAGGTTATGCAAGGCGTTGGGGTTAGTGTGCACGCGTCATCCTCGGCCCTGGACAGGGTTGCCCTCTCACAGGCAGCAATGTGCCAGAGCCAAAACAACATTGCCGGCGCCATGCGGGCCATGGCCGAGTCTCAGCACGCCATGGCACAGTCCCAGCAGTCGATAGCACAGTCCCAGCAGTCGATAGCACAGTCCCAGCAGTCGGTCGCGGAGACCATCAACCGCCTGACACATGTGCTGGATGGCGTCGTGCACACACAGGTTGAGGTTGCACAGTCCCTGGTGGGAATGTCTAACTCCCTGGACTCCGTCTCTGCAAACCTTCGGATCCTGGTGGATACCGTTGCAGGCCTCCAGGACTGGCAGCGCCAAGTGTCGGTGGTGCGACGGGGCACCTCCCCGCTCGCACCTCTGTCCCAAAGTGAGGCCCGGGGGCCACCGGGCTCCCCGAGGGAGGAGGAGGTTTCGGGGCCCGTCCCATTAACTCCATCACGGGACGTCCCGGAATTCTCGGCCTCCCCCCGTCCCATCCCTGGTGCATCGGGTGGGCAGCAGGCAGAGCAGGGTGGCACAATGTCACCCGAGACGCCCGCAGAGCAGCCTGGCCCATCAAGGCCGGGTCGCCCCAGGAAACGCTTAGCCAAGGAGAAATGAGTCGAGGGGGGCGATTCGCAGCAATCCTCCTCCACTCCTGCTGTATCATCTGGGGAGTCACTTAGACGTAGTGGTAGGGCCCGTAAGGCAACTAAGATAGACACTGAGTAAGTTGGCACGGGTGAAGGGCACAGTTTAGTTGTAGGGGCTAGGGCACCTGTAAATAATTGTTAATATTAAACGCACTGTTCCACCTTACTTGTAATACCGTGTGATTGTTCCACAGCCACAGGAATCGTGATGGTGACCGAGTGTCGCTGGGGGTGACGGGTGGTGAAACCTCGGTGCCGGGTGTGCAGTCCCTGCCCCTACCCCCTCCCACAGCTAGCCCACGCGGGCACGTGATGGAGTGTCAGTGACGAACTCAGCGGCCACCAAGGTGGATGGTTCAGCTATTGCCATGGGTCAGACTCTCTCTAACGATTCTGAGCTCACAGCTCTTCGCAGAGCGGGCTGTCATCATTCCACATGGCACTGATCACACCCGCTGACACAGCCATCAATGTTGTGCCATTCCGTCTGTACCCAGTGATAAGCGTCATGTCGAAGTGGAGCAGTGTACACTGAGGGGGGGGGGGGGGGGGGGGGGGTTGTGGTGGTGGCAGTTGTGTGGTGACCCTCTGCATGACTAGAGATGCAGGTGGTGGTTTGGTGTTCATCGGGGACGTCACATGCGATGCGTGAACCGTGCTGCCACCAGGGCGTCGCGTGCCCGCCGTCCTTGCCGGGTTCGTCGTGCCGCCTCCTGGACATCACCAGCACCTGGGTCGTGTCTGCGTTCTGCGCCCGCCACTCCGCCAGCCTCCTCCTCCTCCCTCGCCTCCTCCTCCTCCTCCTCCTCCTCCTCCTCCTCCTCCTCCTCTGTGCTGGCACCACTGCCACTAGCTTCTCCCTCCGCCTCCTGCAGCAGGTCATCTCCCCTCTGCATCGCGATGTTGTGCAGCGCACAGCAGACCACTACAATGCGAGCGACCCTGTCGGCCTGGTACTACAGGGCCCCTCCGGAGCGGTCCAGGCACCTGAATCTCATCTTCAGGAGGCCAAGGCAGCGCTCCACCACACCCCTGGTTGCTGCATGGGCCTTGTTGTATCGTGTTTCCGCATTGGTCTGAGGCCTCCGTATAGGCGTCATCAGCCAAGACCTCAGCGGATAACCCCTGTCGCCTAGCAACCAGCCCCTCAGCCGGGGGGGACGTCCCTCAAACATCGCAGGGATGAACGACTGCGCCAGTATGTAGGAGTCATGCACACTCCCTGGGAACCTTGCACAGACGTTCATGAACCTCATGTGGGGGTCGCATACCACCTGGACATTAATGGAGTATGTCCCCCTTCTGTTTGTGAACACTTCCTTGTCCACAGCAGGCGGGCGCATGGGGACGTGAACACAGTCGATTGACCCCTGAACCCTCGGTATCCCGGCCACACTGGCAAATCCACGGGCTCGTGAGTCTTGACTTGCTTGGTCCTCGGGAAAGGTGATTTAGCGGTCCGCGATGGCATAGAGGGCGTCGGTCACATCCCGGATGCACCTGTGCACCGATGACTGGGAGATCCCGGAGACGTCCCCGCTCGGAGACTGGAAGGAGCCGGTAGCATAGAAGTTCAGAGCGACCGTCACCTTGATGGCTACCGGGATCGCGTGTCCTCCCCCCGTTCCACGTGGGGCGAGGTGCGACAGGAGTTGGCAGATATGTATCACCGTCTGCCTACTCAGCCGGAGTCTTCTCCTGCAGGTGATGTCCGTCATTGTTAGGAAAGAGACCCGGACACGGTACACCCTCGGCTTTGGTCGTCGCCTCTGGCGCCGTGGCTGCACCCTCACTCTCTCCTCTTCCTCTTCCTCCTCCTCCTCCCCCCCAGGCTGCTCGACGACTGGCTACTCCTCGGCCCTTCCCTCTGCTGCTGCAGCTGGCCCTGCAGCCACTGCGGGTTGTGGGTGTGGATGCTGCTGCATCTCCAAATCCAGTAGAGCGGCCCCAACCACTGCGCAGAACATAGCCGTTCTGTTCCCATACATCGTGCTAACCTACAGAAGGGTGGTGGGAGCCAGAGAAACGGGACATGTTAGACGGACGTTAGTCGACACCTCGGCAGCCGCCAGCCATGGGATACCAGTGTGTCCCGGTGGCCTGGTCGTGCTGCTGACACGCGGTCAGCCTAACCCCTGGTCACTTTCTGCATCCAACGGCCAGTAAACTATGGCCTCCTCACGGGTGCGTCAGTGGCCTGTGTCCGGAAGCCACAGGGGAACCAGCGGCCGTGTCCTCGTCACCGGCACACCATGGCATGGTGGCAGACATTTTGTTACGGGGTTGGACGGCTCACTCTCTACCTAACCCCCCCCTCCGTCGCCCCCACTGCCTCCCCCGTCGCCCCCCACTGCCTCCCCCGTCTCCCCCACTGCCTCCCCCGTCTCCCCCACTGCCTCCCCCGTCTCCCCCACTGCCTCCCCCGTCTCCCCCACTGCCTCCCCCGTCGCCCCCACTGCCCCCTCCGTCTCCCCCACTGCCTCCCCCGTCTCCCCCACTGCCCCCTCCGTCTCCCCCACTGCCTCCCCCGTCGCCCCCACTGCCCACTATCTCTCACACACTCTCACACTATCTCTCTCACACACTATCTCTCTTTCTCACACACTCTCTCTCACACACTATCTCTCTTTCTCACACACTATCTCTCTCACACACTATCTCTCTTTCTCACACACTCTCTCTCACACACTATCTCTCTTTCTCACACACTCTCTCTCACACACTATCTCTCTTTCTCACACACTCTCTCTCACACACTATCTCTCTTTGTCTCACACTATCTCTCTCACACACTATCTCTCTTTCTCTCACACTATCTCTCTCACACACTATCTCTCTTTCTCACACACTCTCTCTCACACACTATCTCTGGACCCCCTCCCGTTCTCAGGGATGTCTTCCCCGTTGTGGCCAGACTCGAGCGGTGCGCTGAGCGGTGCGCTGAGCGGTGCGCAGAGTGGAGCCCTGACCTCCTCCAAGCTGTCGTCAGCCAGGCCGACTGGTTGACGAATTTAAAAAGCAGGTGTGTTTCACGACGTGCAAACAGGGCGCCATGACGTCGGGACTTCGGCCCATCCGGGCCGGTGAATAGCGGGGGGGGCTATCAGTGGCGATTCTGGTCGTGTCAGGGGCGGGAAGGAGGCGTTTGTCGGGAATGGCGACTCCGACATTTTGCGGGGTTCGGAGAATAGCGGGAGGGCGTCGGAACAGCGTCGCCGTAAAAATTTCCGACGCCCGCTATTCTCCGACCCGTCGTGAGTCCGGAGAATCGCGCCCACTATCTCTCACACACTCTCACACTATCTCTCTCACACACTATCTCTCACACACTCTCACACTATCTCTCTCACACACTATCTCTCTTTCTCTCACACTATCTCTCTCACACACTATCTCTCTTTCTCTCACACTATCTCTCTTTCTCACACACTCTCTCTCACACACTATCTCTCTCACACACTCTCTCTCACACACACATGTGTACAAATAACAGGCACATATATATGCGAACACGAGCAAGAGGAATGAAACTTGAAAACAAAGGTGACCCTTTCCACAGACTGGTGAGCAAACAATTTTATTATGGACTGTCTATCTTGAACTGTTTGTCTTCCTCTGTGTACGGAGCACTAGAATACGTGTAGCCGAACTTAACAGTGTAGTCAAAGTAATCAATGTTCTGGCATAATGGCAGGAAAGGAACCATGTAGTCGGTCTCATGATGGCCCAGGGGAACACGCTGGTGGGTTGGGTATGACTTCAGGCGGGTGCTGTTAGCTCGGAGATAATGCTCAATAATCCTGTGAAGAAAATGTGTGCATGGGTTAGACCAGGCATCGTCAAATTCAGGGGCGCGACCATCGGGTGGGTCGCGGGCGGGTCGCGGAGCCGTCAGTCGCGGCGCTCCGTGACCCGCCTGCAAATCCGCATGCAACAGCCGGCTTTTAATAATGTCAGCTGCTATATACACGCGCACCGATGATCGGGAACGCATGCGCAGTGAGGCCGCATTTTTTGTTTTATGGTCGCAGCCCTTGTTTTTTCAAGTTCGGGGGGGCCAAAGGGACCCAAAACCATTTCCTCCATTTTTGTCAGCAACAAACAAGGTGAGAGAAAATGGGTCGCGCAGGTCGGCCGGCGTGGGTCGCGGAGGTTGGCCGGCGTGGGTTGCGAAGGTCGGCCGGGTTGGGTCCCGAAGGTTGGCCAGTTGGTAAAAATGGATCCCCGGAAAAAAGTTTGAAAAACACTGGGTTAGATACTGGGTACAGAAAGAGAGAGAGAGAGACACACAGAGAAAGGGAGTGAGACAATGACAGGGAGAATGAGAGAAAGAACGAGACAATGAGAGAGACTGACACAGGGTGAGAGAGAGAGACAGAGAGATAGAGAAAGACACAGAGATAGAGAGAGAGAAAAAGGCTGACAGAGAGAGACAACGAGAGCAATGGAGAGACAGAGAGACACAGAGAGGTTCAGGGAAAAAGACAGAGAGAGAGAGACAGAGAGAAGAGCAGCAAGCGATAGAGAGAGAGAGAAAGAGTCAGAGAGAAAGAGAAGAGAGGCAGACAGAGCGAGAGACAGACAGAGAGATAGAGAAAGAGATAGCGTGATAAAATAGGACTGAGTCAACAAGGCTTCGTCAAAGGGAGGTCATGTCTGACAAATCTGTTAGAGTTTTTTGGGGAGTGATGGAACCATCAATTCACCAGACACGTGTTTCCGATGTGAATCTAGGCTTTAATCGACTTACTTCAGAGCCAGCCTGTGACCTGTCGATGAACTCGTAGTGACCCAGGCTGACTCTGGACACGGGTACTTATACAGCTGCACTAGGGGGAGGAGTCATGGGTGGAACCAAGGGTGGAGCCCAGTACAAGTTCCTGAGTGCTCCCAGCGCTACTCCCCCTAGTGGTAGGACAGCGCTACTGCGCTTACAACAACAGTGTGAATTAACATATATATTAACATATATTACATTCATCACAGGGAGGTAACAAGGAAGTTAGACAAAGGAGAATCAGTGGACGTGATTTGTTTAGATTTCCAGAAGGCCTTTGACAAGGTGCCGCACAGGAGACTGTTTAATAAGTTAAGAGCTCATGGTGTTAAAAGTAAGATACTGGCATGGATAGAGGATTGGCAGAGAGTGGGGATAAAGGGGTCTTTTTCAGGATGACAGCCGGTGACTAGTGGTGTGCCTCAGGGGTCTGTGCTGGGACCACAACTTTTCACAATATACATTAATGATCTAGAAGAAGGAACTGAAGGCACTGTTGCTAAGATGCAGATGATACAAAGATCTGTAGAGCGACAGGTAGTAGAGGAAGCAAGGGGGCTGCAGAAGGATTTGGTCAGGCTAGGAGAGTGGCAAATGAAATGCAATGGGGAAAAGTGTGAGGTTATGCACTATTGGAGGAGGAATGTAGGCATAGACTATTTTCTAAATGGGGAAATGCATCGTAAATCAGAAGCACAAAGGGACTTGGGAGTCCTTGTTCACGATTCTCTTAAGGTTAACGTTCAGGTTCAGGCGACAGATATTGCAAATGCAATGTTGGCATTCATATCGAGAGGGCTAGAATAAAAGACCAGGGATGTACTTCTGAGGCTGTATAAGACTCTGGTCAGACCCCATTTGGAGGATTTGGAGCAGTTTTGGGCCCCGTATCTAAGGAAGGATGTGCTGGCCTTGGAAGGGCCCAGAAGAGGTTCACAAGAATGATCCCTGGAATGAAGAGCTTGTCATATGAGGAACGTTTGAGGACTCTGGGTCTGTACTCGTTGGATTTTAGAAGGATGAGGGGGATCTTATTGAAACTTAACAGGATACTGCGAGGCCTGGATAGAGTGACATGGAGAGGATGTTTCCACTTGTAGGAAAAACTAGATCCAGGGGGCACCGTCTCAGACTAAAGGGACAATTCTTTAAAACAGAGACGAGGAGGAATTTCTTCAGCCAGAGGGTGGTGAATCTGTGGAACTCTTTGCCGCAGAAGGCTGTGGAGGCCAAATTGCTGAGTATCTCTGAGACAGAGATAGATAGGTTCTTGATTAATAAGGGGATCAGGGGTTATGGGGAGAATGGGGATGAGAAAAATATCAGCCATGATTGAATGGCGGAGCAGACTTGATGGGCCGAGTGGCTTAATTCTGCTCCTACGTCTCATGGTCTTATGGTGCAGGGTCAGTGGCTTAGGGGGTGACGATGCAGGTTCATTGGGGTCAGGGGTGACGATACAGGGTCAGTGGGGTCAGGGGTGAATGTGCAGGGTCAGTGGGCTCGAAGGTGATGGTGTAGGGTGAGGGATTGGAGATGGGGTTTGTAAGGAGTGCGAGAGGTTCATTCACTTACTTGTCGATGAAGGCGTGGTGCAGCATAAAGATGGGGTCATTGGAGGCTGAGGGCACCTGGGAGATTGACCCGTTGAGGTAAATGTGCACCAGGTTGTGTAGGCCAATCATCTGCTTCCCCGGATGCTGGGAATCCTTGAAACCTGAGGAGATGCATTGTTCACATCAGCTCCGACCCCTCTCACAGAAAGCTGAACAGAACCACAAAGTAGCCCATTCGTTCCACACTCACTCTACTCTGTATTTAACCCCGTGCTGTACCTGTCCTGCGAGTGTTTGATGGGGACAGTGTAGAGGGAGCTTTACTCTGTATCTAACCCCGTGCTGTACCTGTCCTGCGAGTGTTTGATGGGGACAATGTAGAGGGAGCTTTACTCTGTATCTAACCCCGTGGTGTGCCTGTCCTGGGAATGTTTGATGGGGACAGTGTAGAGGGAGCTTTACTCTGTATCTAGCCCCGTGCTGTACCTGTCCTGGGAGTGTTTGATGGGGACAGTGTAGAGGGAGCTTTACTCTGTATCTAACCCCGTGCTGTACCTGGCCTGGGAATGTTTGATGGGGACAGTGTAGAGGGAGCTTTACTCTGTATCTAACCCCGTGCTGTACCTTTCCTGGGAATGTTTGATGGGGACAGTGTAGCGGGAGCTTTACTCTGTATTGTGGTGACATAAGAACTAGGAGCAGGAGTAGGCCATCTGGCCCCTCGAGCCTGCTCCGCCATTCAATGAGATCATGGCTGATCTTTTGTGGACTCAGCTCCACTTTCCGGCCCGAACACCATCACCCTTAATCCCTTCATTCTTCAAAAAACTATCTATCTTTACCTTAAAAACATTTAATGAAGGAGCCTCTACTGCTTCACTGGGCAAGGAATTCCATAGATTCACAACCCTTTGGGTGAAGAAGTTCCTTCTAAACTCAGTCCTAAATCTACTTCCCCTTATTTTGAGGCTATGTCCCCTAGTTCTGCTTTCACCCGCCAGTGGAAACAACCTGCCCGCATCTATCCTATCTAGTCCCTTCATAATTTTAAATGTTTCTATAAGATCCCCCCTCATCCTTCTAAATTCCAACAAGAACAGTACCAGTCTACTCAACCTCTCCTCGTAATCCAATCCCTTCAGCTCTGGGATTAACCTCGTGAATCTCCTCTGCACACCCTCCAGCTCCAGTACGTCCTTTCACAGGTAAGGAGCCCAAAACTGAACACAATACTCCAGGTGTGGCCGCACTAACACCTTATACAATTGCAGCATAACCTCCCTAGTCTTAAACTCCATCCCTCTAACAATGAAGGACAAAACTCCATTTGCCTTCTTAATCACCTGCTGCACCTGTAAACCAACTTTCTGCGACTCATGCACTAGCACACCCAGGTCTCTCTGCACAGCGGCATGTTTTAATATTTTATCATTTAAATAATAATCCCGTTTACTGTTATTCCGACCAAAATGGATAACCTCACATTTGTCAACATTGTATTCCATCTACCAGGGCCTAGCTTTTCGGCCAATTAAATTGGATATCCTAAATTAAAGAATTGGGCATTTTACAATCATACTGCAGTCTAACCTTAGGCTATTGGAATTCAGACTTGACCAAAGTCAAATACACAATCAATAGACACGCTGCCAGAATCTATCTGGACCTGCCCTGTCAATCACCCATCAAGGAGATCATTGCACCCTATTGATATGCACAGGTCTATTGTAGAACATAGAACTTACAGTGCAGAAGGAGGCCATTCGGCCCATCGATGCTGCACTGACCCACTTTAAGCCCTCACCCACCCTACCCCCGTAACCCAATAACTCCTCCTAACCTTTTTGAACACTAAGGGCAATTTAGCATGGTCAATCCACCTAACCAGCACATCTTTGGACTGTGGGAGGAAACCGGAGCACCCGGAGGAAACCCACGCAGACGCGGGGAGAACGTGCAGACTCCGCACAGACAGTGACCCAAGCCGGGAATCGAACCTGGGACCCTGGCGCAGTGAAGACACAGTGCTTGCCACTTGTGCCACTGTGCTGCCCAGATCGGGCCAGACCTTCTGTCACCCAGAGTTTCTACTGTTACCTTATATGGCAACAGGTCAGGGACAGCCTGCACCAACAGAGGTGGCCACCTGGGGCGGGCTCAGCTGCCCTGTGAAACGGACATCAACCAGACCATTGGGTGCTGTGACGCCCTCCAGAGGTTTCATTGGCAGAAAGCCAGAGGGAATGGCAAAAGGGGGCAAAAGAAGGGGTTAAAAACAGGCACCCAAGGCACATCAGCAGCACAGACCCGACATGAGCAGTGACCTTAACCAGGCCGAAGAGCGATGGGAGGAAGAGCCTGCCAGCGGGAACCACCTTGGTGAAGATGGAGCAGAGGAATGCTGTGATCGAATCCATCTTTGTGGGTGGTATGCACTGATCCCGGTACCCCCCCCCCCCCCCCCCCCCCCCCCCGAATATAATTTGTCGGTAACTTCTGGGTTAATTGTGTTCAATAAACATTGTTGATTTTGAACTTGTGTTTGTGGTTTATTCTCCTCGTTGATAAAGACACCCTCGGTAAAACTTTTGAGTAAGTGAACTGGTCAAACGTATGTGAGGTTTTTCAGTTACAACAGTGTCTAACCCCACGCTGTATCTGTGCTGAGAGTATCAGACGGGGACCGTGTACCTGGCGACTTGGCTAACTGGCGTGAGGTGTGACGCAAAGGACGGGCCTTACCTTCGACAGTGTTGCGGAAGCTGTACGGAGCGTACTGGTTGAATGGAAACGCGTCAAACTCTGCAATGCGTAGAGTCCGCATGACGTCAATTTTTGTTGGCAGACTCTGTGCCCTGTGGTCCCCTCCCGGCTTGCGGGTGATGAAGGTCTTCTCTCCAATTGGATCCGGGCATATCAGCTGGAAATTGTCTTCGTCATCACCATCGTAGTTGCAAATTGTCTGCAAGAAAAGTCTGGAATGTGACCCGTATGAACTTCTCTCCTGCCGGCCCCAGCGGTACCCAGCGTCTGACTTTCAGTGAGGCATAATTGGTGGAACGCCTGCATTAGAAATCCGGCCGATCGACCCAGCCCCCTTATCGACTCAGCCCCCTTCTCGATTCAGCCCCCTTCTCGATTCAGCCCCCTTCTCGACCCAGCCCCCTTCTCGACCCAGCCCCCTTCCCGACCCAGCCCCCTTCTCGACTCAGCCCCCTTCTCGATTCAGCCCCCTTCTCGATTCAGCCCCCTTCCCGACCCAGCCCCCTTCTCGACCCAGCCCCCTTCTCGACCCAGCCCCCTTATCGACCCAGCCCCCTTATCGACTCAGCCCCCTTCTCGACTCAGCCCCCTTCCCGACCCAGCGCCCTTTCCGACCCAGCCCCCTTCCCGACCCAGCCCCCTTCTCGACCCAGCCCCCTTCTCGACCCAGCCCCCTTCTCGACCCAGCCCCCTTCTCGACCCAGCCCCCTTCTCGACCCAGCCCCCTTCTCGACCCAGCCCCCTTCTCGACCCAGCCCCCTTCCCGACCCAGCCCCCTTCTCGACCCAGCCCCCTTCTCGACCCAGCCCCCTTGCTGCTGAAGCCCTCACCCATTTCGCCGTTCTGTTTGCTCATCAAACTGCGGCAGCTTTTACAACAAGACTGTGCTTTCACACAGTACCGCAAACAAGGCACCGAGGAGCCATGCAGAAACCAAACAGGGTGGCTCAGTGGTTAGCACTGCTGCTTCACAGCGCCAGGGACCCGGCCTTGGGTCACTGTCTGTGTGGAGTCTGCACGTCCTCCCCCTGTGTGCGTGGGTTTCCTCCGGGTGCTCCGGTTTCCTCCCACAGTCCAAAGATGTGTGGGTTAGGTGGATTGGCCATGATAAATTGTCCCTTAGTGTCCAAAGGTTAAGTGCGGTTTGGGGGGTAGGGTGGGGACTTGAGCTGGTAGGGTGCTCTTTCAGAGCATCGGTGCAGACTGCATGGGCCAAATGGCCTCCTTCTACTCTCTTGGCATTTTATAGAATTTCGCACCAAAAACTGGGCAGGAGATATTCAGAACAGGCTGGTTTTAATGAGTGCCTTAAAGGAGAGAGACAGAGAGAGAGAGACAAACACACACAGACAAAGAGAGACAGAGAGAGAGAAACAAAGATACAGACAGACATACAGACAGAACGAGAGAGTCCGTGAGACAGAGAGAGACAGAGTTTTGATACGTATGGAGGTTACAGAGATAGGGAGGGTTGTAGGGGCTGGAGGAGGTTACAGAGATAGGGAGGGGTATAGGGGCTGGAGGAGGTTACAGAGATAGGGAGGGGTGTAGGGGCTGGAGGAGGTTACAGAGATAGGGAGGGTTGTAGGGGCTGGAGGAGGTTACAGAGATAGGGAGGGTTGTAGGGGCTGGAGGAGGTTACAGAGATAGGGAGGGGTGTAGGGGCTGGAGGAGGTTACAGAGATAGGGAGAGGTATAGGGGCTGGAGGAGGTTACAGAGATAGGGAGGGGTGTAGGGGCTGGAGGAGGTTACAGAGATAGGGAGAGGTGTATTGGCTGGAGGAGGTTACAGAGATAGGGAGGGTTGTAGGGACTGGAGGAGGTTACAGAGATTGGGAGGATTGTAGGGGCTGGAGGAGGTTACAGAGATAGGGAGTGTTGTAGGGGCTGGAGGAGGTTACAGAGATAGAGAAGGTTGTAGGGGCTGGAGGAGGTTACAGATATAGGGAGTGTTGTAGGGGCTGGAGGAGGTTACAGAGATAGAGAAGGTTGTAGGGGCTGGAGGAGGTTACAGAGATAGGGAGGTTGTAGGGGCTGGAGGAGGTTACAGAGATCGGAGGGTTGTAGGCATGGAGGAGGTTACAGAGATAGGGAGAGGTGTAGGGGCTGGAGGAGGTTACAGAGATAGGGAGGGTTGTAGGGGCTGGAGGAGGTTACAGAGATGGGGAGGGTTGTAGGGGCTGGAGGAGGTTACAGAGATAGGGAGGGTTGTAGGGGCTGGAGGAGGTTACAGAGATAGGGAGTGTTGTAGGGGCTGGAGGAGGTTACAGAGATAGAGAAGGTTGTAGGGGCTGGAGGAGGTTACAGATATAGGGAGTGTTGTAGGGGCTGGAGGAGGTTACAGAGATAGAGAAGGTTGTAGGGGCTGGAGGAGGTTACAGAGATCGGAGGGTTGTAGGGGCTGGAGGAGGTTACAGAGATAGGGAGGGTTGTAGGGGCTGGAGGAGGTTACAGATATAGGGAGTGTTGTAGGGGCTGGAGGAGGTTACAGATATAGGGAGTGTTGTAGGGGCTGGAGGAGGTTACAGATATGGGGAGTGTTGTAGGGGCTGGAGGAGGTTACAGAGATAGGGAGGGTTGTAGGGACTGGAGGAGGTTACAGAGATAGGGAGGGTTGTAGGGGCTGGAGGAGGTTACAGAGATAGGGAGGGTTGTAGGGACTGGAGGAGGTTACAGAGATAGGGAGGGTTACAGAGATAGGGAGGGTTGTAGGCATGGAGGTTACAGAGATAGGGTTGTAGGGGATGGATGAGGTTTCAGAGAGAGCGAGGGTTGTAGGGGTTGGAGGAGGATACAGGGATAGGGAGGGTATAGGGGCTGGAGAAGGTTGTGGAGAGAGGGAGGGTTGTGAGGTTGGAGGAGGTTAAAGAGATTTGGATTGTTGGAGGAGGTTACAGTGATAGGGAGGATGGTGGGGGTTGGAGGAGGTTCTCGAGATAGGGAGAGTTGTAAGTCAACTGTGTAGGGCAAGAGGGGTGCAGTACGAGTATGGAGCGAAGGCGCGCCGCATGCTGGCACACCAGCTGCGGAGGCAAGCTACATCCAGGGAAGTATTGAAGGTCCGGACTGGGGCTGGGGATGTGGTGTCAGAGCCACGGAAGATAAGCGAGGCGTTTCGGGAGTATTACCAGGGACTTTACGAGACGGACCTGGGGGCGAGAGGAGGGGGACATGGGGTGGTTTCTGGATGAATGGAATTTCCCCAGGTGGAGGAAGCAAAGAGGCAAGTGTTGGAGCGGCCCCTGGGGCTGAGGGAGGTGCTGGATAGTATCAGGGGTATGAAGTCGGGGAAGGCCCCTGGGCCGGATGGGTACCCGGCGGAAATTTGTAAGGAATTTGAGGCAGACCTGGCACCACATCTGTTGGGGGCGTTTAATGAAGCACTGGAGAAGGGGGAGTTGCCAGAGACGATGAAGCAGTCAGCAATCACACTAATCCCGAAAAAGGGGAAGGACCTGGTGGAATGTGGGTCGTACAGGCCCATATCACTATTGAACACGGATGTGAAAGTATTGGCTAAGTTGATGGCGGGGAGGATGGAGGATTGAGTCCCCGGGGTGGTGGCAGAACATCAAACAGGCTTTGTGAAGGGCAGGCAGCTCGCGGATAATATAAGACAGTTGTTGAATGTGGTGATGACGGTCTGACGGCTCTGGTCCGGAGGTGGTGGTGTCCATGGCCGCGGAGAAGGCATTTGATCAGGTGGAGTGGCGGTGCTTGTTTGAGGTTTTGGGAAGGTTTGGGTTTGGGCCGAGATTTTTGGCATGGGTACAGCTGCTGTATGTGGTACCAAGGGCGAGGGTGAGGTCGAATGATACGAGCTCACAAAGCTTTGACTTACACAGGGGTACGAGGCAGGTGTGCCCGCTGTCTCCATTGCTGTTTGCGCTGGTCATAGAGCCATTGGCGACGGCTCTCAGGGGGTCGGCAGAGTGGCGGGGGATTATGAGGGGACAGAGGGAGCATCGTGCATTGCTCTACGCTGATGACCTCTTGCTGTATGTTTTGGATCCATTGGAGAGTATGGGAAGGATTACTGAACATAGAACATAGAACGGTGCAGCACAGTACAGGCCTTTCGGCCCACGATGTTGTGCCGACCATTTATCCTAATCTAAGATCAACCTAACCTACACCCCTTCAATTTACTGCAGGATGTGCCTGTCTAAGAGTCGCTTAAATATCCCTAATGACTCTGACTCACCCACCTCCGCTGGCCTGCTGGGGAGGTTTGGAGGGCTCTCGGGGTACAAACTGAATGTAGGGAAAAGCGAGGGATTCCCGGTGAATGAGCTGGCACAGCGGGCTAATTTAGGGGGGGATGCCATTTACGGTAGCGAGGGATAGGTTTAGGTAGTTGGGCATTCAGGTAGCGAGGGAATGGACGGGGCTCCATAAGTGGAACTTAACGAAGCTGGGGGAGGAGGCTAGGGAGGATCTTAAGAGGTGGGATACACTGTACCTAACATTGGCGGGAAGGGTCCAAGTGGTGAACATGAATATTCTGCCGAGGTTCTTGTTTATCTTTCAGGCTCTCCCGATCTTTATACCAAAGGCCTTTTTTCGGAAAGTGGACACATTCATCTCTGCCTTTGTATGGGTGGGGAAGGTGCCGAGGGTGGGGAGGACCCTGCTACAGAGGCAGAGGCAGCGGGGCGGGGGGGGGGGGGGGGGGGGGGTGGCGTTGCCAAACGTGCTTCATTATTATTGGGCGGCGAATGTGGACAAGGTGCGGCGGTGGTGGGAAGGAGAAGGGGTAGAGTGGGTTAGAATGGAGGAGGAATCTCGTAAGGGGTCTAGTTTGAGGGCTATGGTGACGGCAGCAGGGAGCCCAGTGGTGCAGTCCACGGTGAAGATATGGAATCAGCTGAGGATGCATTTTAGGGTGGAAGGGATGTCGGTGCTAACGCCGCTGTGCGGGAATCATGGGTTTGAGCCGGGGGGGGGGGGGGGGGGCGGGGGGGTGGGGGGGGGGGTGTGTGTGGGGGGGGGGGGGAGTGGATAGTGTATACAGGAGGTGAAGGGAAGTGGGGTTGGTCAAGGTGAGGGATCTGTATTTGGAGGATGTGTTCGCCAGTCTGGAGGAGCTAAGGGGGAGGGTAGAGCTGCCGAGGGGGAGTGTGTTCAGGGATCTACAGGTTAGGGACTTTGCACGAAAGATCTGGAAGGGGTTCCCTAGATTGCCGGGATACACCCTGCTGGAGCGATTGCTGCTTCTGGATGTGGAAGGGGAGGGAAGAATTGGGGATATATATATAAGTGGCTAGGGGAACAGGGAGGCGAGCGGATGGTGAAGATCAAGGAGAAATGGAAAGCGGAGTTGGGAATGGAGATCAATTGGGGAGTGAGGCACTGGGAAGGGTAAACGGGACCTGCTCCTGTGCAAGGATGAGCCTGTTACAGTTCAAGGTGGAGCACACCTTATGACTTGGGCGAGAATGAGTGGGTTCTTTCAGGGGGTAGCAGATGAGTGTGAGAGGTGTGGGCGGGGGCCAGGGAACCATGCGCACATGTTTTGGGGTTGTGAAAAATTGGGAAGATTGTGGGCGGGAGTGTTCGCGGTCTTAGCCAGGATAGTGGAGGAGGGAGTGGACCTGGTCCTTTGGTGGCGATATTTGGGGTTTCAGAGAAGCCAGAGCTGATGGGGAGGAGGAAGGCCGATGTCTTGGCCATCGCCTCTCTGATTGCACGGCGACGAATTTTGCTGGAGTGGCGGTCGGCATCGCCTCCTGGGGAGCAGCTTGGTTGGGTGACCTGTACGACTTCCTGCGGTTAGAGAAGATAAAGTATGAGTTAAGGGGCTCAGCAGGAGAGTTTGAGAAAAGGTGGGGGATGTTTGTGACCATGTCTGAGGGGCAGTTCATCGGGGTGGGGAGGTTGTAGGTGAAAAGGGAGAAAAATCTGTACAGATTGTAGAGTTGATTGTTGGGAAATATATTTGCCGGGGTGTTTGTTCACTGTAACCTGTTTTGATACATGTTTGTAATCAAATACATTTTTTAAAGAAGAGATAGAGAGGTGTAGGGGCTCAAGGAGGTTACAGAGTTAGGGAGGGTGTAGGGGCTGGAGGAGGTTACAGAGATAGGGAGGGTTGTAGGAGCTGGGGGAGGTTACAGAGATAGGGAGGGTTGTTGGGGCTGGAGGAGGTTACAGCGATAGGGAGAGTTGTAGGGGCTAGAGGAGGCTACAGAGATAGGGGTTTTAGGAGCTGGGGGAGGTTGCAGAGATAGGGAGAGTGTAGGGGCTGGAGGAGGTTACAGAGATAGGGAGAGGTGTAGGGGCTGGAGGAGGTTACAGAGATAGGGAGGATTGTAGGGGCTGGAGGAGGTTACAGAGATAGGGAGGGTTGTAGGGGGCTGGAGGAGGTTACAGAGATAGATAGCAAGTGTTTTGGAGCAATTTGGAAGCGAGGTTGAGAATTTTAAAATAGAGGCGCTGCCGGACCGTGAACCAGTGTGGGTCAGCGGACACAGAGAGGGTGTGCACGCGAGATTGGATTCTTGCCAAGAAAGCATTGTCCTTTTTCAGAACTTGTGATTCAATGACCCTTGGACAGGTTTGTGTGTGTTACTGTGTGAGAGTGTGTATGTGTGTGTGAGTGTGTGTCAGAGAGAGACTGTGTGTGTGTGCGTGAGTGTGTGTGTGTATATGAGAGTGTGTGTGTGAGAGAGAGAGAGAGACTTTGTATGTGAGTGTGCGTCTATGACTGTGTGTGAGACTGAGTGTGTGTGAGAGACTGTGTGTGTGAGAGACTGTGTGTGAGACTGTGTGTGTGAGAGTGTGTCAGAGAGAGACTGTGTGTGAGTGTGCGTGAGAATGTGTGTGTGTATGAGAGAGTGAGTCAGTGCGGCACTCCCTCAGTACTGACCCGCTGACAGTGCAGCAATCAGTGAGTACTGACACTCTGACACTGCAGCGCTCCATCAGCACTGACCCTCTGACAGTGCGGCACTCCCACAGTACTGACCCTCTCACCGTACGGCACTACCTCAATACTGACCCTCTGACAGTGCGGCACTCCCTCAGTCCTGACCCTCTGACAGTGCGGCACTCCCTCAGTACTGACCCTCTGACCGTGCGGCACTCCCACAGTACTGACCCTCTGAGAATGCAGCACTCCCTCAGTACTGACCCTCTGACAGTGCGGCACTCCCTCAGTCCTGACCCTCTGACAGTGCAGCACTCCCTCGATATTTACCCTCTGACAGTGCGGCACTACCTCAGTGCTGACCCTCTGACAGTGCAGCACTCCCTCAGCACTGACCCTCTGACACTGCAGCACTCCATCAGCACTGGCCCTCTGTCAGTGCGGAACTCCCTCAGTACTGACCCTCTGACACTGCAGCACTCCATCAGCACTGGCCCTCTGTCAGTGCGGCAATCAGTGAGTACTGACCCTCTGACACTGCAGCGCTCCATCTGCACTGACCCTTTGACAGTCCAGCACTCCCTCAGTACTGACCCTCTGATGGTGCGGCACTACCTCAGTTCTGACCCACTGACAGTGCAGCACTCCCTTAGTACTGACCCTCTGACAGTGCGGCACTCCCTCAGTACTGACCCTCTGACAGTGCAGCACTCCCTCAGTACTGACCCTCTGACAGTGCGGCACTCCCTCAGTACTGATCCTCTCGCAGTGCTGCACTCACTCAGTACTGACCCTCTGAGAATGCAGCACACACTCAGTACTGACCCTCTGACATTGCGACAATCCCTCAGTACTGTCCCTCTGACAGTGCAGAACTCCCTCAGTACTGACCCTCTGACAGTGCGGCACTCCCACCGTACTGACCCTCTTTCAGTGCAGCACTCCCTCAACACTAGCCCTGTGACAGTGCAAACTCCCTCAGTACTGACCCTCTGACAGTGCGGCACTCCCTCAGCACAGACGCTCTGACAGTGCAGCACTCCCTCGGTATTTACCCTCTGACAGTGCGGCACTACCTCAGTACTGACCCTCTGACAGTGCAGCACTCTCTCAGTACTTACCCTCTGACAGTGCAGCACTACCTCAGTACTGACCCTCTGACACTGCAGCACTCCATCAGCACTGACGCTCTGACAGTGCAGCACTCCCTTAGTACTGACCCTCTGACACTGCAGCGCACCATCAGCACTGACCCTCTGACAGTGCAGCACTCCCTCAGTACTGACCCTCTGACAGTGCGGTACTCCCTCAGTACTGACCCTCTGACAGTGCGGCGCTCCCTCAGTACTGATCCTGTGATAGTGCAGCATTCCCTCAGTACTGACCCTCTGACAGTGCGGCCCTCCCCCAGTATTGACCCTCTGGCAGTGGTGCACTCCCTCAGCGCTGACCCTCTGACAGTGCGGCCCTCCCTCAGTACTGACCCTCTGACAGTGCGGCACTCCCTCAGTACTGATCCTCTGACAGTGCGGCGCTCCCTCAATACTGACCCTCTGACAGTGCAGCAGTCCATCAACACTGACCCTGTGGCAGTGCGGCACTCCCTCAGTCCTGACCCTCTGACAGTGCAGCACTCCCTCGATATTTACCCTCTGAAAGCACGGCACTACCTCTGTACTGACCCTCTGACAGTGCAGCAATCCCTCAGTACTTACCCTCTGACAGTGCAGCACTACCTCAGTACTGACCCTCTGACACTGCAGCACTCCATCAGCACTGACCCTCTGACAGTGCGGCACTCCCTCAGTACTGACCCTCTGACAGTGCGGCACTCCCTCAGCACTGACCCTCTGACAGTGCAGCACTCCCTCAGCACTGACCCTCTGACAGTGCGTCATTCCCTCAGTACTGACCCGCTGACAGTGCAACAATCAGTGAGTACTGACCCTCTGACAGTGCAGCACTCCCTCAGTACTGACCCGCTGACAGTGCAGCACTCCCTCAGTACTGACCCTCTGACGGTGCGGCACTCCCTCAGTACTGTTCCTCTGACAGTGCGGCACTCCCTCAGCACTGACCCTCTGACGGTGCGGCACTCCCTCAGTACTGTTCCTCTGACAGTGCGGCACTCCCTCAGCACTGACCCTCTGACAGTGCAGCACTCCCTCAGTACTGACCCTCTGACAGTGCAGCACTCCCTCAGTACTGACCCTCGGACAGTGCAGCGCTCCCTCAGTACTGACCCTCTGACAGTGCGGCACTCCCTCAGCACTGATCCTCTGGCAGTGCTGCACTCACTCATTACTGACCCTCTGAGAATGCACCACTCCCTCAGTACTGACCCTCTGACATTGCGACAATCCCTCAGTACTGTCCCTCTGACAGTGCGGCACTCCCTCAGTACTGACCCTCTGACAGTGTGGCACTCCCTCAGTCCTGACCCTCTGACAGTGCGGCCCTCCCTCAGCACGGACGCTCTGACAGAGCAGCACTCCCTCGGTATTTACCCTCTGACAGTGCGGCACCCCCTCAGTACTGACCCTCTGACAGTGCGGCACTACCTCAGTACTGACCCTCTGACAGTGCAGCACTCTCTCAGTACTTACCCTCTGACAGTGCAGCACTCCCTCAGTACTGACCCTCTGACAGTGCAGCGCTCCCTCAGTACTGACCCTCTGACAGTGCAGCACTCCCTCAGTACTGACCCTGACAGTGCGGCACTACCTCAGTACTGAACCTCTGACAGTGCAGCACTCTATCAGTACTTACCCTCTGACAGTGCAGCACTACCTCAGTACTGACCCTCAGACAGTGCGGCACTCCCTCAGTACTGACCCTCTGACAGTGCAGCACTCCATCAGCACTGACGCTCTGACAGTGCAGCACTCCCTTAGTACTGACCCTCTGACACTGCAGCACTCCCTCAGTACTGACCCTCTGACAGTGCAGCACTCCCTCAGTACTGACCCTCTGACAGTGCAGCACTCCCTTAGTACTGACCCTCTGACAGTGCGGCACTCCCTCAGTACTGACCCTCTGACAGTGCGGCGCTCCCTCAGTACTGATCCAGGTACAGTGCGGCATTCCCTCAGTACTGACCCTCTGACAGTGCGGCACCCCCACAGTATTGACCCTCTGGCAGTGGTGCACTCCCTCAGCGCTGACCCTCTAACAGTGCGGCCCTCGCTCAGTACTGACCCTCTGACAGTGCGGCACTCCCTCAGTACTGATCCTCTGACAGTGCGTCGCTCCCTCAGTACAGACCCTCTGACAGTGCAGCAGTCCATCAGCACTGACCCTGTGACAGTGCGGCACTCCATCAGCACTGACCCTCTGCAGTGCGGCACTCCCTCAGTACTGACTCTCTGACAGTGCAGCACTACCTCAGTACTGATCCTCTGGCAGTGCTACACTCCCTTAGTGCTGAGCATCTCACAGTGTAGCACTCCCTCAGTCCAGACCATCAGACAATGCGGCACTACCTCAGTACTGGCCCCCTGACAGTGCGGCACTTCCTCAGTACTGACCCTCTGACAGTGCGCCAGTCCCTCAGTACTGATCCTCTGGCAGTTCTGCACTCCCTCAGTACTGACCCTCTGACAGTGTTGCACTCCCTCAGTACTCCCCCTCTGATAGTGTGGCACTCCCTCAGTACTGATCCTCTGGCAGTAATGACTCCCTCAGTACTGACCCTCTGACAGTGTAGCAGTCCCTCAGTACTGATCCTCTGACTGTGCGGCACTCCCTCAGTATTGACCCTGTGACACTGTAGCGCTCCATCAGCACTGACCCTCTGACAGTGCAGCACTCCCTCAGTACTGACCCTCTGACAGTGCAGTACTCCGTCAGTAGTTACCCTCTGACAGTGCAGCACTCCATCAGTACTGTCCCTCTGACAGTGCTGCACTCCCTCAGTATTTACCCTCTGACAATGCGGCACTACCTCAGTACTGACCCTCTGACAGTGCAGCGCTCCATCAGCACTGACCCTCTGACAGTGCAGCTCTCCATCAGTACTGATCCTCTGACACTGCAGCGCTCCATCAGCACTAACCCTCTGACTGTAGCACTCCCTCAGCACTGACCCTGTGACAGTGCAGCACTCCCTCAGTACTGATCCTCTGGCAGTGCTGCACTCCCTTAGTACTGAGCCGCTTACAGTGTAGCACTCCCTCAGTCCTGACCATCAGACAGTGCGGCACTTCCTCAGTCATGACCCTCTGACAGTGCGCCAGTCCCTCAGTACTGTCCCTCTGACAGTGCGGAAATCCCTCAGTACTGACCCTCTGACAGTGTTGCATTCCCTCAGTACTCCCCCTCTGATAGTGCGGCACTCCCTCAGTACTGATCCTCTGGCAGTAATGCACTCCCTCAGTACTGACCCTCTGACAGTGTAGCAGTCCCTCAGTACTGATCCTCTGACTGTGCGGCACTCCCTCAGTATTGACCCTGTGAAACTGTAGCGCTCCATCAGCACTGACCCTCTGACAGTGCGGCACTCCCACAGTACTGACCCTCTGACAGTGCGGCACTCCCTTAGTACTGACCCTCTGACAGTGCAACACTCTCTCAGTACTGATCCTCTGGCAGTGCGGCACTCCCTCAGTACTGACCCTCTGACAGTGCAGCATTCCCTCAGTACTGTCCCTCTAACAGTGCAGCATTCCCTCAGTACTGACCCTCTGACAGTGCGGCACTCCCTCAGTACTGACCCTCTGACAGTGCAGCACTCCCTCAGTACTGACCCACTGACAGTGCAGCACTTCCGCAGTACTGACCCTCTGACACTACAGAACTCCCACAGTATTGACCCTCTGACAGTGCGGCACTCCCACAGTACTGACCCTCTGACAGTGCAGCACTCCCTTATTACTGACCCTCTGACAGTGCTGCACTCCCTCAGTCCTGAACCTCTGACTGTGCGGAACTCCCTCAGTGCTGATCCTCTGGCAGTGCTGCACTCCCTCAGTACTGACCCTCTGAGTGCAGTACTCCTGAGTACTGACCCTCTGACAATGCGGCACTCCCTCAGTACTGACCCTCTGACTGTATGGCACTCCCTTAGTATTGACCCTGTGACACTGCAGCCCTCCATCAGCACTATCCCTCTGACAGTGCAGCACTCTCTGAGTACTAACCCACTGACTGTGCAGCACTCCATCAGCACTATCCCTCTGACAGTGCGGCACTCCCTCAGTACTGACCCTCTGACAGTGCAGTACTCCTGCAGTGCTGACCCTCTGACAGTACTCCCTCAGTACTGACCCTCTGACAGTGCAGCACTCCCTCAGTATTGACCCTCTGACAGTGCAGCACTCCCTCAGTACTGACCCTCTGACAGTGTAGCGCACCCTCAGCACTGACCCTGTGACAGTGCGGCACTACCTCAGTCCTGACCATCTGACAGTGCGGCACCCGCTCAGTACTGTCCCTCTGACAGTGCGACACGCCCACAGTACTGACCCTCTGACAGTGCAGCACTCCCTCAGTACTGACCCTCTGACAGTGCAGTACTCCTCCAGTACTGACCCTCTGACAGTACGGCACTCCCTCAGTACTGACCCTCTGACAGTGCGGCACTCCCTCAGTACTGACCCTCTGACAGTGCAGCATTGCCTCAGTACTGACCCAAGGACTGTGCGGCACTCCCTCTGTATTGACCCTGTGACACTGCAGCGGTCCATCAGCACTGATCCTATGACAGTGCAGCACTCCCTCAGTACTGACCCTCTGACAGTGCAGCATTCCCTCAGGACTGACCCTCTGACAGTGCGGCACTCCCACTGTACTGACCCTCTGACAGTGCGACACTCCCTCAGTCTGATCCTCTGGCAGTGCTGCACTCCCTCAGTACTAACCCTCTGACAATGTAGCATTCCCTCTGTACTGACCCTCTGACAGTGCAGTACTCCTGTAGTACTGACCCTATGACAGTGCAGCACTCCCTCAGTACTGACCCTCTGACAGTGCGGCGCTCCCTCAGTACTGATCCTCTGACAGTGCGGCACTCCCTCAGTACTAACCCTCTGACAATGTAGCATTCCCTCTGTACTGACCCACTGACAGTGCAGCACTTCCGCAGTACTGACCCTCTGACACTACAGAACTCCCACAGTATTGACCCTCTGACAGTGCGGCACTCCCACAGTACTGACCCTCTGACAGTGCAGCACTCCCTTATTACTGACCCTCTGACAGTGCTGCACTCCCTCAGTCCTGAACCTCTGACTGTGCGGAACTCCCTCAGTGCTGATCCTCTGGCAGTGCTGCACTCCCTCAGTACTGACCCTCTGAGTGCAGTACTCCTGAGTACTGACCCTCTGACAATGCGGCACTCCCTCAGTACTGACCCTCTGACTGTATGGCACTCCCTTAGTATTGACCCTGTGACACTGCAGCCCTCCATCAGCACTATCCCTCTGACAGTGCAGCACTCTCTGAGTACTAACCCACTGACTGTGCAGCACTCCATCAGCACTATCCCTCTGACAGTGCGGCACTCCCTCAGTACTGACCCTCTGACAGTGCAGTACTCCTGCAGTGCTGACCCTCTGACAGTACTCCCTCAGTACTGACCCTCTGACAGTGCAGCACTCCCTCAGTATTGACCCTCTGACAGTGCAGCACTCCCTCAGTACTGACCCTCTGACAGTGTAGCGCACCCTCAGCACTGACCCTGTGACAGTGCGGCACTACCTCAGTCCTGACCATCTGACAGTGCGGCACCCGCTCAGTACTGTCCCTCTGACAGTGCGACACGCCCACAGTACTGACCCTCTGACAGTGCAGCACTCCCTCAGTACTGACCCTCTGACAGTGCGGCACTCCCTCAGTACTTACACTCTGACAGTGCAGTACTCCTCCAGTACTGACCCTCTGACAGTACGGCACTCCCTCAGTACTGACCCTCTGACAGTGCGGCACTCCCTCAGTACTGACCCTCTGACAGTGCAGCATTGCCTCAGTACTGACCCAAGGACTGTGCGGCACTCCCTCTGTATTGACCCTGTGACACTGCAGCGGTCCATCAGCACTGATCCTATGACAGTGCAGCACTCCCTCAGTACTGACCCTCTGACAGTGCAGCATTCCCTCAGGACTGACCCTCTGACAGTGCGGCACTCCCACTGTACTGACCCTCTGACAGTGCGACACTCCCTCAGTCTGATCCTCTGGCAGTGCTGCACTCCCTCAGTACTAACCCTCTGACAATGTAGCATTCCCTCTGTACTGACCCTCTGACAGTGCAGTACTCCTGTAGTACTGACCCTATGACAGTGCAGCACTCCCTCAGTACTGACCCTCTGACAGTGCGGCGCTCCCTCAGTACTGATCCTCTGACAGTGCGGCACTCCCTCAGTACTAACCCTCTGACAATGTAGCATTCCCTCTGTACTGACCCTCTGACAGTGCGGCACTCCCTCAGTACTGACCCTCTGACAGTGCGGCACTCCCACAGTACTGACTCTCTCACAGTGCTGCACTTCCTCAGTCCTGACCCTCTGATAGTGCGGAACTCCCTCAGTACTGATCCTCTGACAGTTCAGCACTCCCTCAGTGCTGACCCTCTGACTGTGCGGCACTCCCACAGTACTGACCCTCTGACTGTGCGGCACTCCCACAGTACTGATCCTCTCGCAGTGCTGCACCCCCTCAGTACTGACCCTCTGACAGTGTAGCACTCCCTCAGTACTGACCCTCTGACAGTGCAGTACTCCTGCAGTACTAACCCTCTGACAGTGCGGCACTCCCTCAGTACTGACCCTCTTACTGTACGGAACTCCCTCAGTATTGACCCTGTGACAGTGCAGCACTCCCTCAGTCCTGACCCTCTGACTGTGCGGCACTCCCTCAGTACTGACCCTCTGACAGTGCAGTACTCCCACAGTACTGACCCTCTGATAGTGCGGCACTCCCTCAGTACTGACCCTCTGACAGTGTGGCACTCCCTCAGTACTGACCCTCTGACAGTGCGGCACTCCGTCAGTCCTGACCCTCTGACAGTGCGGCGCTCCCTTAGCACAGACGCTCCGACAGTGCAGCACTCCCTCCGTATTAACCCTCTGACAGTGCGGCACTCCCTCAGTACTGACCCTCTGACAGTGCAGCATTTCCTCATTACTTTCCCTCTGACAGTGCTGCACTTCCTCAGTACTGACCTTCTGACACTGCAGCGCACCATCAGCACCATCCCTCTGACTGTGTAGCTCTCCCTCAGCACTGACCCTGTGACAGTGCGGCACTCCCTCAGTATTGACCCTGTGACACTGCAGCGCTCCATCAGCACTGACCCTATCACAGTGCAGCACTCCCTCAGTACTTACCCTCTGACAGTGCAGCACTCCCTCAGCAATGATCCTGTGACAGTGAGGCACTACCTCAGTCCTGACCATCTGACAGTGCGGGACCCGCTCAGTACTGTCCCTCTGACAGTGCGACACGCCCACAGTACTGACCCTCTGACAGTGCGGCACTCCCTCAGTACTGACCCTCTGACAGTGCGGCACTCCCTCAGTACTGATCCTCTGGCAGTGCTGCACTCCCTCAGTCTGATCCTCTGGCAGTGCTGCACTCCCTCAGTACTAACCCTCTGACAATGTAGCATTCCCTCAGTACTGACCCTCTGACAGTGCGGCACCCCCTCAGTACTGATCATCTGGCAGTGCTGCAGTCCCTCAGTACTGACCCTCTCACAGTGCGGCACTCCCTCTGTACTGACCCTCTGACAGTGTAGCACTCCCTCAGTACTGACCCTCTGACAGTGCAGTACTCCTGTAGTACTGACCCTCTGACAGTGCGGCACTCCCTCAGCACTGTCCCTCTGACAGTGCAGCACTCCATCAGCACTGTCCCTCTGACAGTGCGGCCCTCCCACAGTACTGAGCCTCTGACAGTGCGGCACTCCCACAGTACTGACCCTCTGACACTGCAGCAGTCCATCAGCACTGACCTTCTGACAGTGCGGCACTCCCTCAGTACTGACCCTCTGACAGTGCGGCACTCCCACAGTACTGACCCTCTGACAGTGCGCAACTCCCTCAGTACTGATTCTCTGACAGTGCTGCACTCCCTCAGTACTGACCCTCTGACAGTGTAGCACTCCTTCAGTACTGACCCTCTGACAGTGCGGCACTCCCTCAGTACTGACCCTCTGACCCTGCAGTACTCGTGCAGTACTGACCCTCTGACAGTGCGGCACTCCCTCGGTACTGACCCTCTTACTGTACGGAGCTCCCTCAGTATTGACACTCTATCAGGGCAGCACTCCCTCAACAGAGGTGCTGTGACAGTGCGGCCCTGCCTCAGTCCTGACCCTCTGACAGTGCAGCACTCCCTCAGTACTGACCCTCTGACAGTACGGCACTCCCTCAGTCTGATCCTCTGGCAGTGCTGCACTCCCTCAGTACAAACCCTCTGACAATGTAGCACTCCCTCAGTACTGACCCTCTTACAATGTAGCACTCCCTCAGTACTGACCCTCTGACAGTGCTGCACTCCCTCAGTACTGACCCTCTGACAGTGCAGTACTCCTCCAGTACTGACCCTCAGACAGTTCAGCACTCCATCAGTACTGTCCCTCTGACGGTGCCGCACTCCCACTGTTCTGACCCTCTGACAGTGCGGCAGTCCCTCAGTACTGACCCTCTTCTGTGCAGCACTCCCTCAACACTGCCCTTGTGACTGTGCGGCACTCCCTCAGTCCTGACCCTCTGACACTGCAGCACTCCATCAGCACTGACCCTCTGACAGTGCAGCACTCCCTCAGTATTTACCCTCTGACAGTGCGGCACTACCTCAGTACTGACCCTCTGACAGTGCAGCACTCCCTCAGTACTGACCCTCTGACAGTGTGGCACTCCATCAGTACTGACTCTCTGACAGTGGGGCACCCCCTCAGTATTGACCATCTGACAGTGCGGCACTCCCTCAGTGCAGACCCTCTGACAGTGCAGCACTCCCTCAGTACTGAGCCTCTTACACTGCAGCGCTCCTTCAGCATTGACTCTCTGACAGTGCAGAACTCCCTCAACACTGCCCCTCTGACAGTGTAGCACTCCCTCAGCACAGACGCTCTGACAGTGCAGCACTCCCTCAGTACTGACCCTCTGACAGTGCAGCACTCCCTCCGTATTTACCCTCTGACAGTGCGGCACTACATCAGTACTGACCCTCTGACACTGCAGCGCTCCATCAGCACTGACCCTCTGGCAGTGTAGCTCTCCCTCAGTACTGTCCCTCTGACAGTGCGGCCCTCCCACAGTACTGTCCCTCTGACGGTGCCGCACTCCCACTGTTCTGACCCTCTGACAGTGCGGCAGTCCCTCAGTACTGACCCTCTTCTGTGCAGCACTCCCTCAACACTGCCCTTGTGACTGTGCGGCACTCCCTCAGTCCTGACCCTCTGACACTGCAGCACTCCCTCAGTATTTACCCTCTGACAGTGCGGCACTACCTCAGTACTGACCCTCTGACAGTGCGGCACTCCCTCAGTACTGACCCTCTGACAGTGCAGCACTCCGTCAGTACTTACCCTCTGTCAGTGCGGCACTCCCTCAGTACTGATCCTCTGGCAATGCAGCACTCCCTCAGTACTGACCCTCTGACACTGCAGCACTCCCTCAGTACTGACCCTCTGACAGTGTAGCACTCCCTCAGTCCTGACCCTCTGACAGTGTAGCACTCCCTCAGTGCTGATCCTCTGACAGTGTAGCACTCCCTCAGTACTGACGCTCTGACAGTGCAGCACTCCCTCAGTACTTACACTCTGGCAGTGCAGCACTCCCTCAATACTGACCCTCTGACAGTGCGGCACTCCCTCAGTACTGATCCTCTGACAGTGTAGCACTCCCTCAGTACTAACGCTCTGACAGTGCAGCACTCCCTCAGTACTTACACTCTGGCAGTGCAGCACTCCCTCAATACTGACCCTCTGACACTGCAGCACTCCATCAGTTCCGACCCTCTGACAGTGCAGCAGTCCATCAGTACTGACCCTCTGACACTGCAGCGCTCCATCAACACTATCCCTCTGACTGTATAGCACTCCCTCAGCACTGACCCTGTGACAGTGTAGCACTCCCTCAGTTCTGACTCTGTGACAGTGCGGCACTCCCACAGTACTGACCCTCTGGCAGTGCTGCACTGACTCAGTACAGTGGGGCAGCAGGGTAGCATGGTGGTTAGCATAAATGCTTCACAGCTCCAGGGTCCCAGGTTCGATTCCCGGCTGGGTCACTGTCTGTGTGGAGTCTGCACGTCCTCCCACTGTGTGCGTGTGTTTCCTCCGGGTGCTCCGGTTTCCTCCCACAGTCCAAAGATGTGCGGGTTAGGTGGATTGGCCATGATAAATTGCCCGTAGTGTCCTAATAAATGTAAGGTTAAGGGAGGGGGTTGTTGGGTTACGGGTATAGGGTGGATACGTGGGTTTGAGTAGGGTGATCATGGCTCGGCACAACATTGAGGGCCGAAGGGCCTGTTCTGTGCTGTACTGTTCTATGTTCTATGTTCTAGTACTGACCCTCTGACAGTGCGGCGCTCCCTCAGTACGGACCCTCTGACAGTGAGGCGCTCCCTCAGTACTGACCCTCTGACAGTGCGGCGCTCCCTCAGTACTGACCCTCTGACAGTGCGGCACTCACTCAGTACTGACCCTCTGACAGTGCGGCACTCCCTCAGTACTGACCCTCTGACAGTGCAGCACTCCCTCAGTACTGACCCGCTGCAGTGCAGCACTCCCTCAGTACTGACGCTCTGACAGTGTGGCACTCCCTCAGTACTGACCCTCTCACGGTGCGGCACTCCCTCAGCACTGACCCTCTGACAGTGCAGCACTCCCTCAGTACTGACCCTCTGACAGTGCGGCACTCCCTCAGTACTGACCCTCTGACAGTGCGGAGCTCCCACAATACTGACCCTCTGACAGTGTGGGACTCCCTCAGTACTGCCCCCCTATCAATGCAGCACTCCCTCAACACTGGCCCTGTGACAGTGCGGCACTTCCTCAGTCCTGACCCTCTGACAGTGCGGCACTCCCTCAGTACTGATCCTCTGGCAATGCAGCACTTCCTCAGTACTGACCCTCTGGCAGTGCGGCACTACCTCTGTACTGACCCTCTGACAGTGCAGCGCTCCCTCAGTGCTGACCCTCTGACAGTGCAGCACTCCCTCAGTACTGACCCTCTGACAGTGCTGCGCTCCCTCAGTACTGACCCTCTGACAGTGCAGCATTCCATCAGTAATGACCCTCTAAAACTGCAGCGCTACATAAGAACATAAGAACATAAGAACTAGGAGCAGGAGTAGGCCATCTGGCCCCTCGAGCCTGCTCCGCCATTCAATTAGATCATGGCTGATCTTTTGTGGACTCAGCTCCACTTTCCGGCCCGAACACCATAACCCTTAATCCCTTTATTCTTCAAAAAACTATCTATCTTTACCTTAAAAACATGTAATGAAGGAGCCTCTACTGCTTCACTGGGCAAGGAATTCCATAGATTCACAACCCTTTGGGTGAAGAAGTTCCTCCTAAACTCAGTCCTAAATCTACTTCCCTTTATTTTGAGGCTATGTCCCCTAGTTCTGCTGTCACCCGCCAGTGGAAATAACCTGCCCGCATCTATCCTATCTATTCCCTTCATAATTTTAAATGTTTCTATAAGATCTCCCCTCTGTCAGAGGGTCAGTACTGTGGGAGTGCCGCACTGTCAGACGGTCAGAACTGAGGGAGTGGTACACTGTCACAGGGTCAGTGCTGAGGGAGTGCTATACAGTCCGAGGGATAGTGTTGATGGAGCGCTCCCCCTTTTAAATGTTTCTATAAGATCCCCCCTCATCCTTCTAAATTCCAACAAGTTACATCAACACAATCTCTCTGACTGTATCACACTCCCTCAGCACTGACCCTGTGACAGTGCGGTACTCCCTCAGTACTGGCCCTCTGAGAGTGTAGCACTCCCCCAGAACTGACCCTCTGACAGTACAGTACTTCTGCAGTTCTGACCCTCTTACAGTGAGGCACTCCCTCAGTACTGACCCTCTGACTGTGCGGCACTCCCTCAGTAGTGACCCTCTGACAGTGCAGCACTCCGTCAGTACTTACCCTCTGTCAGTGCGGCACTCCCTCAGTACTGATCCTCTGGCATTGCAGCACTCCCTCAGTACTGACCCTCTGACAGTGTTGCACTCCCTCAGTGCTGATCCTCTGACAGTGTAGCACTCCCTCAGTACTGACGCTCTGACAGTGCAGCACTCCCTCAGTACTGACCCTCTGACAGTGCGGCACTCCCTCAGTACTGACCCTCTGACAGTATGGCACTTCCTCAGTCCTGACCCTCTGACAGTGCGGAATTCCCACAATACTGACCCTCTGACAGTGTGGCACTCCCTCAGTACTGACCCCCTATCAATGCAGCACTCCCTCAACACTGGCCCTGTGACTGTGCGGCACTCCCTCAGTCCTGACCCTCTGACAGTGCGGCGCTCCCTCAGCACAGACGCTCTGACAGTGCAGCACTCCCTCAGTATTTACCCTCTGACAGTGCAGCACTGCCTCTGTACTGACCCTCTGACAGTGCAGCACTCCCTCAGTACTGACCCTCTGACAGTGCGGCGCTCCATCAGTACTGACCCTCTGACAGTGCAGCACTCCATCAGTTCTGACCCTCTAACACTGCAGAGCTCCATCAACACTATCCCTCTGACTGTATAGCACTCCCTCAGCACCGACCCTGTGACATTGCGGTACTCCCCCAGTACTGACCCTCTGACAGTGCAGTACTTCTGCAGTTCTGACCCTCTGACAGTGCGGCACTCCCTCAGTACTGACCCTCTGACTGTGCGGCACTCCCTCAGTAGTGACCCTCTGACAGTGCAGCACTCCGTCAGTACTTATCCCTCTGTCAGTGCAGCACTCCCTCAGTACTGACCCTCTGACAGTGTTACACTCCCTCAGTACTGACCCTCTGACAGTGTAGCACTCCCTCAGTACGGACCATCTGACAGTGCGGCACTCCCACAGTACTGACCCTCTGGCAGTGCTGCACTCCCTCAGTACTGTACCTCTGACAGTGCGGCGCCCCCTCAGTACTGACCCTCTGACAGTGCAGCAGTCCATCAGCACTGACCCTCTGCAGTGCAGCACTCCCTCAGTACTGACCCTCTCACAATGCGGCACTCCCTCAGTACTGACCCTCTCACAGTGCGGCACTCCCTCAGCACTAACCCTCTGACTGTCTGGCACTTCCTCAGTCCTGACCCTCTGACAGTGCGGAACTCCCACAATACTGACCCTCTGACAGCGCGGCACTCCCTCAGCACAGACGCTCTGACAGTGCGGCATTTGCTCAGTACTGATCCACTAGCAGTTCTCCACTCCCTCAATTCTGACCCTCTGACAGTGTAGCACTCCCTCAGTACTGACCCTCTGACTGTGTAGCTCTCCCTCAGCACTGACCATGTGACAGTGCGGTACTCCCTCAGTACTGACCCTCTGACAGTGCAGTACTCCTGCAGTACTGACCCTCTGACAGTGCGGCATTCCCTAAGTACTGACCCTCTGACTGGGCGGCACTTCCTCAGTACTGACCCTCTGACAGTGGGGCACTTCCTCAGTACTGACCCTCTGACAGCGCGGCACTCCCTCAGTACTGACTCTCTGACAGTGCGGCACTCTCTCAGTACTGACCCTCTGACACTGCAGCGCTCCATCCGCACTGTCCCTCTGACAGCGCAGCACTCCATCAGTACTGACCCTCTGACAGTGCGGCACTCCCTCAGCACTCACCCTGTGACAGTGCGGTACTCCCTCAGTACTGACCCTCTGACAGTGCAGCACTCCATCAGTACTGACCCTCTGACAGTGAGGCACTCCCTCAGTACTGTCCCCGTGACACTGCAGCGCTCCCTCAGTACTGACCCTCTGACAGTGCGGCGCTACCTCTGTCCTGACCCTCTGACAGGGCGACACCCTCAGTACTGTCCCTCTGACAGTGCGGCACTCTCACAGTAATGAACCTCTGACAGTGCGGCACTCCCTCAGTACTGACCCTCTGAGAGTGTAGCACTCCCTCAGTATTGACCCTCTGACTGAGCGGCACTCCCTCAGTACTGACCTTCTGAGAGTGTAGCACTCCCTCAGTATTGACCCTCTGACAGTGAGGCACTCCCTCAGTACTGACCCTCTGACAGTGCAGCACTCCATCAGGACTGACCCTCTAACACTGCAGCGCTCCATCAACACTATCCCTCTGACTGTATAGCACTCCCTCAGCACTGACCCTGTGACAGTGCGGTACTCCCTCAGTACTGGCCCTCTGAGAGTGTAGCACTCCCTCAGTTGTGACCCTCTGACAGTGCAGTACTTCTGCAGTTCTGACCCTCTGACAGTGCAGCACTCCCTCAGTACTTACCCTCTGTCAGCGCGGCACTCCCACAGTACTGATCCTCTGGCAATGCTGCACTCCCTCAGTACTGACCCTCTGACAGTGTAGCACTCCCTCTGTACTGACCCTCTGACAGTGCAGCAGTCCATCAGCACTGACCCTCTGCAGTGCAGCACTCCCTCAGTACTGACCCTCTGACAGTGTGGCACACCCACAGTACTGACCCTCTGGCAGTGCTGCACTCCCTCAGTACTGACCCTCTTACAGTGCGGCAGTCCATCAGCACTGACCCTCTGCAGTGCAGCACTCCCTCAGTACTGACCCTCTGACTGTGGCACTCCCTCAGTACTGACCCTCTCACAGTGCGGCACTACCTCAGCACTGACGCTCTGACAGTGCAGTGCTCCCTCAGTACTGACCCTCTGACAGTGCAGCACTCCATCAGTACTGACCCTCTGACAGTGAGGCACTCCCTCAGTACTGTCCCCGTGGCACTGCAGCGCTTCCTCAGTACTGACCCTCTGACAGTGCAGTGCTCCCTCAGTACTGACCCTCTGACAGTGCAGCACTCCCTCAGTACTGACCCTCTGACAGTGCAGCACTCCATCAGTACTGACCCTCTGACAGTGAGGCACTCCCTCAGTACTGTCCCCGTGGCACTGCAGCGCTTCCTCAGTACTGACCCTCTGACAGTGCAGTGCTCCCTCAGTACTGACCCTCTGACAGTGCGGCACTCCCTCAGCACTGACCCTGTGACAGTGCGGTACTCCCTCAGTAGTGACCCTCTGACAGTGCGGCACTCCCCTCACACTTGCCCTCAGACTGACTTGCGGTCACTCCTCAGTACTGACCCTCTGACAGTGCAGCACTCCCTCAGTACTGACCCTCTGACAGTTCAGCACCCTCAATAACTGATCCCTGACAGTGCGGCACTCCCTCAGTCCTGACCCTCTGACAGTGCGCACTCCTCAGTACGAGCCTCTGACAGGCACATCCCTCAGTATGACCTCGACAGTGCCGCCACTTCTCTGACCCTCTGACAGTGCGGAAGTCCCTCAGCCCTGACCCTCTGACAGTGCGGCACTCCCTCAGGACTGACCCTCTGACAGTGCGGCACTCCCTCAGTACTGACCCTCTGACAGTGCAGCGCTCCCTCAGTATTTACCCTCTGACAGTGCGGCACTCCCTCAGTACTGACCCTCTGACAGTGCGGCACTCCCTCCGTTCTGACCCTCTGACAGTGCAGCACTGCCTCAGTACAGTCCCTCTGACAATGCGGTTCTCCCTCATTACTGACCCTCCATCAGTGTAGTACTCCCTCAACACTGGCCCTATGACAGTGCGGCACTCCCTCAGTCCTGACCCTCTAACAGTGCGGATCTCCCTCAGTACTGATCCTCTGACAGTGTAGCACTCCCTCTGTTCTGACCCTCTGACAGTTCAGCACTCCCTCAGTACTGATCCTCTGGCAATGCTGCACTCCCTCAGTACTGACCCTCTGACAGTGTGGCACTCCCTCAGTACTGACCCTCTATCTATGCAGCACTCCCTCAACACTGTCCCTGTGTCAGTGCGGCACTCCCTCTTTCCAGACCCTCTGACAGTGCGGCACTCCATCAGACCAGACCCTCTGGCAGTGCGGCGCTCCCTCGGTATTGACCCTCTGACAGTGCAGCACTACCTCTGTACTGACCCTCTGACTGTGCAGAAGTCCCTCAGCCCTGACCCTGTGACAGTGCGGCACTCCCTCAGGACTGACCCTCTGACTGTGCGGCACTCCCACAGTACTGACCCTCTGACAGTGCGGCACTCGCACAGTACTCACCCTCTGTCAGTGGTGCACTCTCTCAGTACTGACCCTCTGACAGTGCGGCACTCCCTCTGCCCTGACCCTCTGACAGTGCGGCACTCCCTCAGTCCTAACCCTCTGACAGTGCGGCACTCCCTCAGTACTGACCCTCTGACAGTGCGGAACTCCCTCAGTACTGATCCTCTTGCAGTGCTGCACTCCCTCAGTACTGACCCTCTGACAGTGTTGCTCTCCTTCAGTACTGACACTCTGACAGTGCGGCACAACCTCGGTACTGATCCTCTGGCTGTGCTGTATTCCCTCAGTACTGACCCTCTGACAATGTAGCACTCCCTCAGTACTGACCCTCTGACAGTGCAGCACTCCATGAGTTCTGTCCCTCTGACAGTGCGGCACTCCCTCAGTACTGACCCTCTGACAGTGTTGCACTCCATCAGTACTGACTCTCTGACAGTGCGGCACTCCCTCAGTACTGTCCCTCTTACAGTGCGGCACTCCCACATTAATGACCCTCTGACAGTGCGGCACTCCCTCAGTACTGATCCTCTGGCAGCGCTACACTCCCACAGTACTGACCCTCTGACAGTGCGGCACTACCTCAGTATTGACCCTCTGACAGAGCGGCACTCCCTCAGTACTGACCCTCTGACAGTGCAGTACTCCTGCAGTACTGACACTCTGACAGTGAGGAACTCCCTCGGTACTGACCCTCTGACGGTGCGGCACTCCTTCAGTACTGACCCTGTGACACTGCATCGCTTCCTCAGTACTGACCCTCTGACAGTGCAGCACTCCATCAGTACTCACCCTCTGACAGTGCGGCGCTCCCTCAGTACTGTCCCTGTGACAGTGCAGCGCTCCCTCAGTACTGACCCTCTAACACTGCAGCGCTCCATCAACAATATCCCTCTGACTGTATAGCACTCCCTCAGCACTGACCCTGTGACAGTGCGGTACTCCCTCAGTACTGACCCTCTGACAATGCAGCACTCCCTCTGTTCTGACCCTCTGACAGTGCGGCACTCCCGCAGTACTGACCCTCTGACAGTGCAGCACTCCCTCAGTACTGACCCTCTGAAAGTGCAGCACCCCCTCAGTACTGATCCTCTGACAGTGCAGCACTCCGTCAGTACTTACCCTCTGTCAGTGCGGCACTCCCTCAGTACTGATCCTCTGGCAATGCTGCACTCCCTCAGTACTGACCCTCTGACAGTGCAGCACTCCATCAGTACTGACCGTCTGACAGTGCAGCGCTCCCTCAGTACTGTCCCCGTGACACTGCAGCGCTCCCTCAGTACAGACCCTCTGACAGTGCAGCACTCCCTCAGTACTGACCCTCTGAGAATGTAGCACTCCCTCAGTATTGACCCTCTGACAGTGCGGCGCTCCCACAGTAATGAACCTCTGACAGTGCGGCACTCCCTCAGTACTGACCCTCTGAGAATGTAGCACTCCCTCAGTATTGACCCTCTGACAGTGCGGCACTCCCTCAGTACTGACCCTCTGACAGAGGCACTCCCTCAGTACTGACCCTCTGACAGTGCAGTACTCCCTCAGTACTGACCCTCTGACAGTGCGGCGCTCCCTCAGCAGTGACCCTCTGACAGTGCGGCACTCCCTCAGTACTGACCCTCTGACAGTGCGGCACTCCCTCCGTACTGACCCTCTGACAGTGCAGCACTGCCTCAGTACTGTCCCTTTGACAACGCGGTTCTCCCTCATTACTGACCCTCCATCAGTGTAGTACTCCCTCAACACTGGCCCTATGACAGTGCGGTACTCCCTCAGTCCTGACCCTCTAACAGTGCGGATCTCCCTCAGTACTGACCCTCTGACAGTGCGGCGCTCCCTCAGCAGTGACCCTCTGACAGTGCGGCACTCCCTCAGTACTGACCCTCTGACAGTGCGGCACTCCCTCCGTACTGACCCTCTGACAGTGCAGCACTGCCTCAGTACTGTCCCTTTGACAATGCGGTTCTCCCTCATTACTGACCCTCCATCAGTGTAGTACTCCCTCAACACTGGCCCTATGACAGTGCGGTACTCCCTCAGTCCTGACCCTCTAACAGTGCGGATCTCCCTCAGTACTGATCCTCTGACAGTGTAGCACTCCCTCTGTTCTGACCCTCTGACAGTTCAGCACTCCCTCAGTACTGATCCTCTGGCAATGCTGCACTCCCTCAGTACTGACCCTCTGACAGTGTGGCACTCCCTCAGTACTGACCCTCTATCTATGCAGCACTCCCTCAACACTGTCCCTGTGTCAGTGCGGCACTCCCTCTTTCCATACCCTCTGACAGTGCAGCACTCCATCAGACCAGACCCTCTGGCAGTGCGGCACTCCCTCTGTACTGACCCTCTGACTGTGCAGAAGTCCCTCAGCCCTGACCCTGTGACAGTGCGGCACTCCCTCAGGACTGACCCTCTGACTGTGCGGCACTCCCACAGTACTGACCCTCTGACAGTGCGGCACTCGCACAGTACTCACCCTCTGTCAGTGGTGCACTCCCTCAGTACTGACCCTCTGACAGTGCGGCACTCCCTCTGCCCTGACCCTCTGACAGTGCGGCACTCCCTCAGTACTGACCCTCTGACAGTGCGGAACTCCCTCAGTACTGATCCTCTGGCTGTGCTGTATTCCATCAGTACTGACCCTCTGACAATGTAGCACTCCCTCAGTACTGACCCTCTGACAGTGCAGTACTCCTGCAGTACTGACCCTCTGACAGTGCGGCACTCCCTCAGTACTGACCCTCTGACAATGTAGCACTCCCTCAGTACTGACCCTCTGACAGTGCAGCACTCCATGAGTTCTGTCCCTCTGACAGTGCGGCACTCCCTCAGTACTGACCCTCTGACAGTGTTGCACTCCCTCAGTACTGACTCTCTGACAGTGCGGCACTCCCTCAGTACTGACCCTCTGACAGTGCAGTACTCCTGCAGTACTGACCCTCTGACAGTGCGGCACTCCCTCAGTACTGACCCTCTGACAATGTAGCACTCCCTCAGTACTGACCCTCTGACAGTGCAGCACTCCATGAGTTCTGTCCCTCTGACAGTGCGGCACTCCCTCAGTACTGACCCTCTGACAGTGTTGCACTCCCTCTGTTCTGACCCTCTGACAGTTCAGCACTCCCTCAGTACTGATCCTCTGGCAATGCTGCACTCCCTCAGTACTGACCCTCTGACAGTGTGGCACTCCCTCAGTACTGACCCTCTATCTATGCAGCACTCCCTCAACACTGTCCCTGTGTCAGTGCGGCACTCCCTCTTTCCAAACCCTCTGACAGTGCGGCACTCCATCAGACCAGACCCTCTGGCAGTGCGGCACTCCCTCTGTACTGACCCTCTTACAGTGCAGCACTACCTCTGTACTGACCTTCTGACTGTGCAGAAGTCCCTCAGCCCTGACCCTGTGACAGTGCGGCACTCCCTCAGGACTGACCCTCTGACTGTGCGGCACTCCCACAGTACTGACCCTCTGACAGTGCGGCACTCGCACAGTACTCACCCTCTGTCAGTGGTGCACTCCCTCAGTACTGACCCTCTGACAGTGCGGCACTCCCTCTGCCCTGACCCTCTGACAGTGCGGCACTCCCTCAGTACTGACCCTCTGACAGTGCGGAACTCCCTCAGTACTGATCCTCTGGCTGTGCTGTATTCCCTCAGTACTGACCCTCTGACAATGTAGCACTCCCTCAGTACTGACCCTCTGACAGTGCAGTACTCCTGCAGTACTGACCCTCTGACAGTGCGGCACTCCCTCAGTACTGACCCTCTGACAATGTAGCACTCCCTCAGTACTGACCCTCTGACAGTGCAGCACTCCATGAGTTCTGTCCCTCTGACAGTGCGGCACTCCCTCAGTACTGACCCTCTGACAGTGTTGCACTCCCTCAGTACTGACTCTCTGACAGTGCGGCACTCCCTCAGTACTGACCCTCTCACAGTGCGGCACTCGCTCAGCACTGGCCCTCTGACAGTGCGGCACTCCCTCAGTACTGACCCTCTGACAGTGTTGCAGTCCCTCAGTACTGACTCTCTGACAGTGCGGCACTGCCTCAGTACTGACCCTCTGACAGTGCAGCACTCCCTCAATACTGACCCTCTGACATTACGGCATTCCCTCAGTACCTACCCTCTGACAGTGCGGCACTCCCACAGTACTGACACTCTGACAGTGCGGCACTACCTCAGTATTGACCCTCTGACAGAGCGGCACTCCCTCAGTACTGACCCTCTGACAGTGCAGTACTCCTGCAGTACTGACCCTCTGACAGTGAGGAACTCCCTCAGTACTGACCCTCTGACGGTGCGGCACTCCTTCAGTACTGACCCTCTGACAGTGTTGCACTCCCTCAGTACTGACTCTCTGACAGTGCGGCACTGCCTCAGTACTGACCCTCTGACAGTGCGGCACTCGCTCAGCACTGACCCTCTGACAGTGCGGTACTCCCTCAGTACCGTCCCTTTGACAGTGCAGCACTCCATCAGTACTGTCCCTCTGACAGTGCAGCACTTCCACAGTACTGACCCTCTGACAGTGCGGCACTCCCACAGTACTGACCCTCTGACAGTGCGGCAATCCCTCAGTACCGACCCTCTGACAGTGCAGCACTCCCTCAGTACTGACCCTCTGACAGTGCAGCACTCCCTCAGTACTGACCCTCTGACAGTGCAGCACTCCCACAGTACTCACCCTCTGACAGTGCAGCGCTCCCTCAGTACTGACCCTCTGACAGTGCGGCACTCTCTCATTACTGACCCTCTGACAGTGCAGCACTCCCTCAGCACTGACTCTCTGACAGTGCAGCACTCCCTTAGTCCTGACCCTCTGACAGTGCAGCCGTCCCTCAGTACTGACCCTCTGACAGTGCAGCACTCCCTCAGTACTGACCCCCTGACAGTGCGGCACTCCCTCAGTTCTGACCCTCTGACAGTGCAGCACTCCCTCAGTACTGACCCTCTGACAGTGCAGCACTCCCTCAGTACTGACCCTCTGACAGTGCAGCACTCCCTCAGTACTGTCCCTCTGACAGTGCAGCCGTCCCTCAGTACTGACCCTCTGACAATGCGGCACTCCCTCAGTACTGACCCTCTGACAGTGCGGCACTCCCTCAGTTCTGACCCTCTGACAGTGCAGCACTCCATCAGTACTGACCCTCTGACAATGCGGCACTCCCTCAGTACTGACCCTCTGACAGTGCAGCGCTCCCTCAGTACTGACCCTCTGACAGTGCAGCACTCCCTCAGTACTGACCCTCTGACAGTGCAGCGCTCCCTCAGTCCTGGCCCTCTGACAGTGCGGCACTCCCTCAGTACTGACCCTCTGACAGTACAGCACTCCCTCAGTACCGACCCTCTGACAGTGCAGCACTCCCTCAGTACTGACCCTCTGACAGTGCGGCACTCCCTCAGTACTGACCCTCTGACAGTGCGGCGCTCCCTCAGTACTGACCCTCTGACAGTGCGGCACTCCCTCAGTACTGACCCTCTGACAGTCCGGCACTCCCTCAGTACTGACCCTCTGACAGTGCGGCGCTCCCTCAGTACTGACCCTCTGACAGTGCAGCGCTCCCTCAGTACTGACCCTCTGACAGTGCGGCGCTCCCTCAGTACTGACCCTCTGACAGTGCGGCCCTCCCGCAGTACTGACCCTCTGACAGTGCGGCACTCCCTCAGTACTGACCCGCTGACAGTGCAGCAGTCCCTCAGTACTGACCCTCTGATATTGCGGCACTACCTCAGTACTGACCCTCTGACAGTGCAGCAGTCCCTCAGTACTGACCCTCTGACATTGCGGCACTCCCTCAGTACTGACCCTCTGACAGTGCGGCACTCCCTCAGTACTGACCCCCTGACAGTGCTGCGCTCCCTCAGTACTGACCCTCTGACAGTGCTGCGCTCCCTCAGTACTGACCCTCTGACAGTGCGGCATTCCCTCAGTACTGACCCTCTGACAGTGCGGCACTCCCTCAGTACTGACCCTCTGGTGTGCAGAGAGGGGGTGTCGATCTCGGATCCCTCTTACCTTCCAGTTGGTGAGCGGTGTTGTGCCCAGCAGCTTCCCAGTATGGTCGTTGCTGCCCATTAGGTCATCAGTGCAGATGTCGCAGGTGCTGGAGCGGGTCCAGTCCCAATAGGGCAGCGCAAAGTCCTCGTCCTGGGTGAGGTGCCGTATCTCCTTCTCAAAGAACAGCAGGTACTTGCGGTGCCACACCACGAAGGCAGGGCCCATGTGGGCAAAGTTGGGCTCATCGCGTGACTTGATGGGCTTAGCGGCCACATAGTGGACCCAGGTGCAGATGTCGTAGACGGTGGCATTGTGGAAGTAATAGCTGTTGATGTCTGAGGTGTTGCGGGTGACCAGTATGACGTAGCGCTCGCTGACCGTGGTCTTTGCCAGCTGCAGGTAGTCCAGGAAGCGCTGTTTGGCCGCCCAATCCATTTCGTGCAGGCCCGGTCGCACGTTCAGCATCCATTGCTCACACCTGGCCCCTCGGTAGCCGTCCTTGCACTCGCCGCAGTCGAAGCCCGAGAAGCGGCCCTGGCACACGCAGATTTGGTTGTACAAAGATTTGGGCCAGCCCTTGCGGAAGTCCCGCTTGGATAGCTTCGCGTGGCCGTCGCTGGCGGGCACCTGGCAGGCCCCCCGGCTGCTCTCATTGCCGCACACCGAGCCGTCCCCCGTCCATACTGGGCAGCAGGTCTTGCTTCTCAGGGCGCTGCTTGTGGCGCACACCCTGGGGAACTGGGCCCCGGCGCCCGAGGCCAGCACCAGAGGAAGCAGCAGCGGCCACAGCCTCCAAGCCATTTCCACCCCCCTCTTTGGCCACCCCTGACTAGAATGGGTTCCTGCAGCTGACAGACGCCGCATTTATATGATTGCTCGCCCTCCCAGGCTGCGTGTCAGGGCGTTGCAAATGTCTGAACTGACGGGATTGGCATTGCTTCAGTTGGCCGGTCCCTACAGATCTTATCAGCCTCAGTTTAAAGAGCCTCAGTCCCCATTGCTCTGCCGGTCCCGAACGCCAGGATTAACCCTCACCGAACCCAACCAAGGACCGATGTCCCACACCCCTCACACAGACACCGAGGGACAGATGGGCGCGTGATCTCACGCAAGCGGTTGCAGGAATGTGCCGTGCGCCATCCAGCAACTGCCCCCCGAGAACCAGCAGAGAGTCAAAGGCCACTTGGCTCACAGCCCCCCAACTCCTCGCAATGGGCATGGCCCACTTCAGTCAGCATAATGCATTCTGCACCGTGCACTCGCTACCTGTCCACACCCAAATCCACACAGCAGCAGGCAAGAGACTGTACCAGTCAGGCCACTGTGGGGACCTCTGCCAGGGTCGGCAGCAGTTGAACGGAAAACTGCGTGTCAAACTGCTGTAAACTATCTCAGGGAGACCGAGAGTTCCTCTGCTGGTCGCATTGCAGATTGCACAGACCTGAATCCCCTGTGTGAAGGCGATTCCTCAGAGGAAGATTTACAGTCTGCAAGTTCTAAGGGCAGCACGGTAGCATTGTGGATAGCACAATCGCTTCACAGCTCCAGGGTCCCAGGTTCGATTCCGGCTTGAGTCACTGTCTGTGCGGAGTCTGCACATCCTCCCCGTGTGTATGTGGGTTTCCTCCGGGTGCTCCGGTTTCCTCCCACAGTCCAAAGATGTGCTGGTTAGGTGGATTGGACATGCTAAATTGCCCTTAGTGTCCCTTAGTGTTGGGTGGGGTTACTGGGTTATGGGGATAGGGTGGAGGTGTTAACCTTGGGTAGGGTGCTCTTTCCAAGAGCCGGTGAAGACTCGATGGGCCGAATGGCCTCCTTCTGCACTGTAAATTCTATGTCTAATGGGTGGAAGCCCTAAAAGATCCAAACTCACTGATGATTGGCACCTCGCATTCTGAGTGAAGATCTACAAATCTCTCATATCCTTTTAATCCCTGTTATTTATAATCCTTTCCCAACACCCCGACTGTTTGTCTTGTGTGTGTCTGGGAGGAGGTTTTCCGGAATAAATAGACCAGTTGATTATGCTTCCATTATTTCCATTACATGTTCATCTCTTACTCTTTTTATAAATAATCAGTTCGTTAATGTTTTACTTATAAATCTGGTGCCTGTAACCCACTGGAGCAGTCAAGGGTTAAAGGTCTCAGGAAGACGCAAATTATTGGTTCATTCACCTATGTTGGGACACCGGGGTCTGTGGGGCTGGAATTGACCGTTCACTCGCCCAGGGTTTCATAACACTGTCCTGGGAGTGTTTGATGGGGACAGTGTAGAGGGAGCTTTACTCTGTATCTAACCCCGTGCTGTACCTGTCCTGGGAGTGTTTGATGGGGACAGTGCAGAGGGAGTTTTACTCTGTATCTAACCCCGTGCTGTACCTGTCATGGGAGTGTTTGATGGGGTCAGTGTAGAGGGAGCTTTACTGTGTATCTAACCCATGCTGTACCTGTCCTGAGAGTGTTTGATGGGGACAGTGCAGAGGGAGATTTACTCTGTATCTAACCCCGTGCTGTACCTGTCCTGGGAGTGTTTGATGGGGACAGTGTAGAGGGAGCTTTACTCTGTATCTAACCCCGTGCTGTACCTGTCCTGGGAGTGTTTGATGGGGACAGTGTAGATGGATCTTTACTCTGTATCTAACCCCGTGCTGTTCCTGTCCTGGGAGTGTCTGATGGGGACAGTGTAGAGGGAGCTTTACACTGTATCTAACCCCGTGCTGTACCTGTCCTGGGAGTGTTTGATGGGGACAGTGTAGAGGGAGCTTTACTCTGTATCTAACCCCGTGCTGTACCTGTCCTGGGAGTGTTTAATGGGGACAGTGTAGAGGACGATTTACTCTGTATCTAACCCCGTGCTGTACCTGTCCTGGGAGTGTTTGATGGGGACAGTGCAGAGGGAGATTTACTCTGTATCTAACCCAGTCCTATGCCCATCATGGGAGCGGTTCATGGGCCTTCTGGTGGCATCCAGGGAGTGAGGGTCACACATTAGGTGGCTCTTGCCCAAGTTGGAATTGTTTTGATCCTTTTACCCGTTTCTCCGCGGGGGGGCGGGCTTTGCAGATGCAAAGTGTCGGAATATCGAGAACTAAGATTTCTTCTTTGGTCAGAAATGCATAGGCCATCCCAAACCAGGAATGCAACAAATAAGGGACAACAGTCAGACCAGGAGGACGCTCAAAATGGCGGAGAGCTTTGTGGAATTGTTGCCCGCACAATGGTCAACAGAATCCTGTTGGAATTCCTGACGGCTAAATTTCAGCAACAAAGGGGGGATGCCTCTGAAGACCTGGCCGAGGTGGCTGAGCCGATTCGGGTGGCCATAGAGGGAGTGGAGCAACGATTTGAGGCGCAAAATGCGTCGTTCCAGAAGATGGAGGAGTTGGCATGTGACCATGAGGATCGCTCGGCCTCGCTGGTGCCACAGGCAGTGTTGGTGGCGAAGGGCCAGGAAAAGGTAAGGGAGAGGGCGAATGATTTGGAGAATCGCTCGAGGAGGCAGGATCTCCGGATCGTGGTACTGCCTGAGGGGACTGAGGGTGTGCAAGCCGCAAACTACGTAGTGAAGATGTTTGAGAAGCTGATGGGGTCTTCGGCCGACCTGCTGAAGTGCATCGGTTGCTGAGGAGGAAGGTGAAAGTGGGAGAGTTGCCGAGGGCCAAGATTGTGCGGCTGAATGGATAGCTGGAGAAGAAGTATCTGCGGTCGGCAAAGAGATTAGAGAGTGCGACTGGGAAGGCCATGCTGTACGTATTTATCAGGACCTGGGACTGGAAATGGCCAAGCAACGAGCCGGGTTCAATAGGGTCAAAGTGACCCTAATCAGGGACAAAGTGAGGTTCGGCGTGTTGAAGCCTGCTCGTTTGTGGGTCACGTACCAGGATCGGAGGAACTATTTTGATCCGCGAGTCGGTTTATGAGAAACCTTGGACTTGGGAACTGATAAGTACATGGGGAGTTGGTGGATACACCTGTGAGTGAATTGTTTGTGTTCATGCCGGGTTTGATTAATGCCTGTTGTTGTTTTTCCCGCTGTGTTTACGTAGTTACTAGTTATATGTGTTGAATTGTATATGCTGTGTGGGAGTTGTGTTAGTCATGTGTAAAAATGTCTGGATTTCGGTCGGTGGGAGAGAGAGGGAAGTGGGGATGGAGAAGGGCATGAGGGCTGGAATGAGCAGAACGGGTGGACGGGCGCTCTGGGGTGGTGAAGGTGGTTGCCTCGGGTGAGGGTTTCCATGCCAGCAGGTAGGCTAATTATCGGGAGTGAAGTAGGGGGGGGTAGATCTGTGGAGCAAGATGAAGAGGGGTGGCTCAGCCAAGATGGTTCTCATTGTTATTTGTTGGGGGGGAGTGTGCGTTTGGATGGGCGGGTTGCTTGGTGCTGGGGTTCGGGGGGGGGGGGATTTGCTGACGTGGATGGTGTTGGTGTGTTGTAATTGGTTAAGGGAGATGGCGGCGGCCATCCTGGGGAGGGTCTGGAGGGAAACAAGAGGATTCAGAGGAGCCTCTTAAGGACGCGGTGTTGCTGAATGGGCCGGGGGGGAGGTGGGGGGGGGGGGGGGGGGGGGGCTATGGGGGGGGGGGGGGGGGGTGAAATGACCCGGCTGATATCTCGGAACGTTTGGGGATTAAATGGTCCGATGATCAACGTTGCGTGTCTTTGCTCCTTTGAAGAGTTTGAAGGCAGATATAGTGTTCTTGCAAGAGATGCGTTTGAAGGTCGTGGAGGTTGAGGAAATGTTGTGTGGGACAGGTATCCCAATCAGGGATGGACATGAAGACGAGGGGGTGGCAGTGCTGGAGTGTAAGAGGGCACCAGATATCTGAAGGACCTGTTGGGGTATGCGGAGTGGATGGGCGAGGTGGGACCATGGCAGTTTGAGAGGCCGAGAGAGAAGGCACTCATTCTTTCTGCATATTCACCGAATGTATTCACGGATTAATGTTCTCGTCCTGGGAAAGACGTTATTGGCGGGGATAGTTGGGTCGGAATATTCGGTGATCGTGGTGTCCGCCCACGCGTCGCATTGAGCGGACTTGTGGATGGAAAGGGGAAGCTCCCAGCGACTGCAGTGGAGGTTAGATGTGTTAGCTGACAAGGGGATTTGCGATAAGATGGGGATGGCTATCCGGAACTATGTGGAGCACAATAAGACGGCTGAGGTTTCTGTCTCTGTGTTATGGAAGGTGTTGAGGGCGGTGGTTCGAGGGTTTTATCTCTATCTGGGTGCACAGGGAGGAGGTGGCGAGGCAGAGGCTGGTGGAAGCTATTCAGGCGGTAGAACGGAGGTGTGCGGTGACCCCGGAGGAGGCGTTGTCAAAGGAAAGGAAGGAGCTCCAAATGGCATTTGGGCTTATGTGTTCCTTGGAAGGCAGCGGGACAATTGCGTCGACCCAGAGGGGCGATGTCTGAGCCTAGGGAAAATGCCTGCAGGATTCTTGCACACCAGCTGAGGAGGCAGATGGCGGCGAGTGAGTTTGGGGGACGAGAGACTGTGGGGGCGAGGTGGTCACTGAGCCAGGGGAGTGAAGGGGGTATTTGAGGCTTTTTACTGGAAATTGCACAGTTCGGAGCCCCCGGCGGGGAATGAGGGTGTGAGGTGGTTTCTGCAAGGATTGGAGTTCCTGATGGTGGAGGGCGGGAAGGTGCAGGGGGTTGGGTGCTCGATTGGGCTGAGGGAGGTAATGGGATGTGTGGGGTCAAGGCAGTTAGGGAAGGCCCCGGGCCTAGACTGGTTCCCGGCAGTTTTATAAGCAGTTTGGTTCAGAATAGGGGCCCCTCATAGACGAAGTGTATAATGGTACAACGGGGCTGGTTTAGCTCACTGAGCTAAATCGCTGGCTTTTAAAGCAGACCAAGCAGGCCAGCAGCACGGTTCGATTCCCGTACCAGCCTCCCCGGACAGAGGCCGGAATGTGGCGACTAGGGGCTTTTCACAGTAACTTCATTGAAGCCTACTCGTGACAATAAGCGATTTTCATTTTCATTTCATTTTTCATAATGAGTCGGTGGGGAATGAGGAGCTTCCGGTCTCCCTGTCTCGGGCTTCCATTTCCCCCATTTTAAAACAGGACAAGGACCCGGAGCAGTGTGGGCCATATCGCTCAATATCACTGTTGAATGTGGGCAGGAAACTATTGCTGAGAGTGCGAGCAATGTCTACAGACAACTGTGTGCAGAGGTGAAAGGGGATGACCAGGCGGGCTATCTGACAGGGTGGCAGCTCTCAGCTAGTGGCCGACAAAAGCTCTTTGCTTTAGGAATTGAGTTGTTGGCTATGGCACATAGGACATTGGTCGGGGTGGAGGGGTATTATCGGCGGCTGGAGGGAGGGGATGGAGCATCGAGTCTCGCTGTGTGCACACGTTCTCGTCCTGTATGTTTCAATCCTGTGGAGAGCTTTGTTAGGGTTATGGGGATACTGGGGGAGTTTAGTTTGTATTTGATGAATAAGCTTGTGTCTTGGGTTACTCCAAAGGTTCTTTATGATTCGGACACAAGGTAATAAAGAGAACAACGACAAAAGTTTGTCTACTCTACTTTATTAGCAAAGAATAATACAAATAAGAAGATAACATAAAAAGAATACTCCAAGAATCTCACACCCATCTGCTCTTCAGGGACCCCGGTGTCGATGGCGACTGGCATCTATTGCGACTCAGGTCCGAGGTGAAGTCCAACGAACGCGCAAAAGGGCCTGATATTTATACAGTGGAGTAAATAAGTCCAATAGATAAGCAGTTTGGAAAGTCAGCAAGGTTCACAAGATCGCCTGAGTCTGGACACCTGGTGCCTCATGTTGCAGTAAACATCCTGGTGCCTCATGTTGCAGTAAACATCCTGGTGCCTCATGTTGCAGTAAACATCCTGGTGCCTCCTGTTGCAGTAAACATCCTGGTGCCTCATGTTGCAGTAAACATCCTGGTGCCTCCTGTTGCAGTAAACATCCTGGTGCCTCATGTTGCAGTAAACATCCTGGTGCCTCATGTTGCAGTAAACATCCTGTTGCCTCATGGTGCAGTAAACCATAAGACCATAAGACATAGGAATGTAAGTAAGGCCATTCGGCCCATCGAGTCCACTCCGCCATTCAATCATGGCTGATGGGCATTTCAACTCCACCTACCAGCATTCTCCGCGTAGCCCTTAATTCCTCGCGACATCAAGAATTTATCTATCTCTGCCTTGAAGCCATTTAGCGTCCCGGCCCCCACTGCACTCCGCGGCAATGAATTCCACAGGCCCACCACTCTCTGGCTGAAGAAATGTCTCCGCATTTCTGTTCTGAATTTACCCCCTCTAATTCTAAGGCTGTGCCCACGGGTCCTCGTCTCCTCGCCTAACGGAAACAGTTTCTTTGCGTCCACCCTTTCTAAGCCATGTATTATCTTGTAAGTTTCTATTAGATCTCCCCTTAACCTTCTAAACTCCAATGAATACAATCCCAGGATCCTCAGCCGTTCCTCATATGTTAGACCCGCCATTCCAGGGATCATCCGTGTGAATCTCCGCTGGACACGCTCCAGTGCCAGTATGTCCTTCCTGAGATGTGGGGCCCAAAGCTGGACACAGTACTCCAAATGGGGCCTAACCAGAGCCTTATAAAGGCTCAGTAGCACATCGCTGCTTTTATATTCCAACCCTCTTGAGATAAATGACAACATTGCATTCGCTTTCTTAATCACGGATTCAACCTTCATGTTTACCTTTAGGGAATCCTCGACTAGCACTCCCAGATCTCTTTGTACTTTGGCATTATGAATTTTCTCACCGTTTAGAAAGTAGTCTATGCTTGGATTCTTTTTTCCAAAGTGCAAGACCTCACATTTGCTCACGTTGAATTGCATCAGCCATTTTCTGCACCACTCTCCCAAACTGTCTAGGTCCTTCTGCAGCCTCCCCACTTCCTCAGCACTACCTGCCTGACCACCTAACTTCGTATCATCGGCAAACTTCGCTAGAATGCCCCTAGTCCCTTCATCCAGATCATTAATATATATGGTGAACAGCTGCGGCCCCAACACTGAACCCTGTGGGACACCGCTGGTCACCGGCTGCCATTCCGAAAAAGAACCTTTTATCCCAACTCTCTGCCTTCTGTCAGACAGCCAATCCTCAACCCATGCCAGTAGCTCACCTCGAACACCATGGGCCCTCACCTTACTCAGCAGCCTCCTGTGTGGCACCTTATCAAAGGCCTTTTGGAAATCCAGATAGACCACATCCACTGGGTTTCCCTGGTCTAATCTACTTGTCACCTCCTCAAAGAATTCTAACAGGTTCGTCAGGCACGACCTCCCCTTACTAAATCCATGCTGACTTGTTCTAATCCGACCCTGCTCATCCAAGAATTTAGAAATCTCATCCTTAACGATCGATTCTAGAATTTTACCAACAACCGAGGTTAGGCTAATTGGCCTATAATTTTCCATCTTTTGTCTTGATCCTTTCTTGAACAAGGGGGTTACAACAGCGATCTTCCAATCGTCCGGGACTTTCCCTGACTCCAGTGATTTTTGAAAGATCTCAACCAACGCTTCCGCTATTTCTTCAGCCACCTCCCTCAGAACTCTAGGATGTAGCCCATCGGGGCCAGGAGATTTGTCAATTTTAAGTCCTTTTAGCTTTTTTAGCACCATCTCTTTTGTAATGGCAACCATACTCAACTCAGCCCCCTGACCCTTTATAATTTTTGGGATATTACTCATGTCTTCCACTGTGAAGACAGACGCAAAGTACTTATTACGTTCTCCAGCCATTTCCTCGTCTCTCATCACTAGCCTTCCAGAATCAGTTTGAATTGGCCCAATGTCTACTTTGGCCTGTCGTTTGTTTCTTATGTATTGAAATAAACTTTTACTATCATTTCTTATATTACTAGCTAGCCTGCCTTCATATTTGATCCTCTCCTTCCTTATTTGTCTCTTTGTTAACCTCTGTTTGTTTTTGTAGCCTTCCCAATCTTCTGATTTCCCAGTGCTTTTGGCCACTTTATAGGATCTCTCTTTTTCTTTGATACATTTCCTGACCTCCTTTGTCAGCCCTGGCTGTCTAATCCCTCCCCGGATAATCTTTCTTTTCTTGGGGATGAACCTCTGTACAGTGTCCTCAATTATGCATACAAACTCCTGCCATTTTTGCTCTACTGTCTTTCCCACTAGGGTCTGCTTCCAGTCGATTTTCGCCAGTTCCTCTCTCATGCCCTCGTAATTACCTTTATTTAACTGTAACACCATTACATCCGATTTTGCCTTCTCTCTTTCAAACTGCAGACTGAACTCAACCATATTATGATCGCTGCTTCCTAAGTGTTCCCTTACTTTAAGATCTTTTATAAAGTCTGGTTCATTACATAGCACTAGGTCCAGAATAGCCTGCTCCCTTGTGGGCTCCATGACAAGCTGTTCCAAAAAGCCATCTTGTAAGCATTCCATGAATTCCTTTTCTTTGGATCCACTGGCTACGTTATTTACCCAATCCACCTGCATATTGAAGTCCCCCATGATCACCGTGACCTTGCCTTTCTGACATGCCTTTTCTATTTCCCGGTATATGTTGCGCCCCTGGTCCTGACCACTGTTAGGAGGTCTGTACATAACTCCCATTATGGTTTTTTTGCCTTTGTGGTTCCTCAATTCTACCCACACAGACTCCACATCATCCGACCCTATGTCGTTTAGTGCCATAGATTTAATTTTGTTCTTAACTAACAAGGCAACCCCACCCCCTCGGCCCACCTCCCTGTCTTTTCGATAGGTTGTATATCCTTGGATGTTTAACTGCCAGTCCTGAACCCCCTGCAGCCATGTCTCTGTGATGCCTACCACATCATAATCATTCACGATGATCTGTGCCATTAGATCGTCTACTTCCTGGTGCCTCATGTTGCAGTAAACATCCTGGTGCCTCATGTTGCAGTAAACATCCTGGCCCTGGAAGGCTGCCAAGTATCCCCACAGTGAACAGAATTAACCCATCCCTTACATTCCACCCCCAAGATAATTGGGATCATTCACAGTTGTCTTTGATGGTCCCTTTGTTTAGGAACAGCCTTCAACACAGGAATGGGTGCTTCTTAAAAATAGGTCACAAGCATTGAGTAAAACTAAAAGTGAGTTGTAAAGTTTTATTCGTAAGGGCCTCTCGACATCCTTTCACAGGTACATTTGGTTGTCATAAATACAAGATACATATCGCAAAAGTAAGTACAAAGAACATGAGGAAGCCTTGCACCATCGAGGCTTCCTCAGGATCCCAACCACTCCGTAGCCCAACTCCAAAGAGTGTTGTTTGAGTTTTTTAATGTGTTTTGCGAAGTCAGTGATATTTTTGGTTTTCTCCCATGTCAATTGTGAGTGTGATGCTAAGACCGGGTCATGGGATGAGCTTTTGACCTGGAATTGACTATTTAAATCATATTGAGTTGCCATACACAGATTATGTGTTTAACTAAACTAAAATAAATGCAATTTTAACTTGTGAGTTAGATATAATAAATTTCCAGTTTTCACAGGGTGAGATCTTCCACCCCTTATCTCTTTATTATTCTTGGTCACTTTCTTCCTCTCGCCCTTGAGTGGGGTGATCTGTGCAGGGAGAAAATTCACTACAGGTATCAGTGCGTTTGATTCTATCCCAAATGATTTTAAAGTCAGTTTCTCTATGGAGTACAGGGAAGTGTCTTGATCACTTCATATGAACACAAGACATAGGAGCAGAATTAGGCAACTCGGCCCATCGAGTCTGCTCCGTCATTCAATCATGGCTGATATTTTTCTCATTCCCATTCTCCTGCCTTCTTCCCATAGCCCCTGATCCCCTTATTAATCAAGAACCTATCCATCTCTGTCTTAAAGACACTCAGTGATTTGGCCTCCACAGTCTTCTGCGGCAAAGTGTTCCACAGATTCACCACCCTCTGGCTGAAGAAATTCCTCCTCGTCTCTGTTTTAAAGGATCGCCCCTTTAGTCTGACATGGCGTCCTCTGCTACTTTTTCCGACAAGTGGAAACATCCTCTCCACCTCCACTCTATCCAGGCCTCGCAGTATCCTGTAAGTTTCAATAAGATCCACCCTCATCCTTCTAAACTCCAACGAGTACAGACCCAGAGTCCTCAACCGTTCCTCATACGACAAGTTCTTCATTCCAGGGATCATTCTTGTGAACCTCCTCTGGACCCTTTCCAAGGCCAGCATATCGTTCCTTAGATACGGGGCCCAAAACTGCTCCCATACTCCAAATGGGGTCGGACCAGAGCCTTATACAGCCTCAGAAGTACATCCCTGGTCTTGTATTCTAGCCCTCTCGATATGAATGCTAACATTGCATTTGCCTTCTTAACTGCCGACTGAACCTGCACACTAATCTGTAGAGAATCATGAACAAGGACACGCAACTCCCTTTGTGCTTTTGATTAGGGACTTATTTAGCTCACTGGGCTAAATCGCTGGCTTTTAAAGCAGACCAAGCAGGCCAGCAGCACGGTTCGATTCCTGTATCAGCCTCCCCGGACAGGCGCCGGAAGTGGCTTTTCACAGTAACTTCATTGAAGCCTACTCGTGACAATAAGCGATTTTCATTTTTTCATTTTCATTTCATTTCTTAAGCATTTCCCCATTTAGAAAATAGTCTATGCCTAAATTCCCCCTGATTTTCCACATTGTATTTCATTTGCCACTTCATTGCCCACTCTCCTAGCTTGTCCAAATCCTTCTGTAGCCCGCCTGCGTCCTCAATACTACCTGTCCCTCCACAGATCTTTGTATCATCTGCAAACTTAGCAACAGTGCCTTCAGTTCCATCTTCCAGATCATTAATGTATATTGTGAAAAGTTGTGGTCCCAGTCACCGGCTGCCATCCTGAAAACATAGACCACAGAACATTACAGCACAGTACAGGCCCTTCGGCCCTCGATGTTTCGCCGACCTGTGAAACCACTCTAAAGCCCATCTACACTATTCCCTTATCGTCCATATGTCTATCCAATGACCATTTGAATGCCCTTAGTGTTGGCGAGTCCACTACTGTTGCAGGCAGGGCATTCCACGTCCTTACTACTCTCTGAGTAAAGAACCTACCTCTGACATCTGTCCGATATCTATCTCCCCTCAATTTAAAGTTATGTCCCCTCGTGCTGGACATCACCATCCGAGGAAAAAGACTCTCTGTCCACCGTATCTAATCTTCTGATCATCTTGTATGCCTCAGTTAAGTCACCTCTTAACCTTCTTCTCTCAAACGAAAACAGCCTCAAGTCCCTCAGCCTTCCCTCATAAGATCTTCCCTCCATACCAGGCAACATCCTGGTAAATCTCTTCTGCACCCTTTCCAATGCTTCCACATCCTTCCTATAATGCGGCGACCAGAATTGCACGCAATACTCCAAATGCGGCCGCACCAGAGTTTTGTACAGCTGCAACATGACCTCATGGCTCCGAAACTCAATCCCCCTACGAATATAAGCTAACACACCGTGCACCTTCTTAACAACCCTCTCAACCTGGATGGCAACTTTCAAGGATCTATGTACATGGATACCGAGATCTCTCTGCTCATCCACATTACCAAGAATCTTCCCATTAGCCCAGTACTCTGTCTTCCTGTTATTCCTCCCAAAATGAATCACCTCACACTTTTCTGCATTAAACTCCATTTGCCACCTGTCAGCCCAGCTCTGCAGCTTATCTATATCCCTCTGTAATCTGCAACATCCTTCCGCACTGTCCACAACTCCACCGACTTTAGTGTCATCTGCAAATTTATTCACCCATCTTTCTACGCCTTCCTCCAGGTCATTTATAAAAATGACAAACAGCTGTGGCCCCAAAACAGATCCTTGTGGTACGCCACTAGTGACTGGACACCAATCAGAACATTTCCCAACAACCACCACCCTTTGTCTTCTTCCAACTAGCCAATTTCTGATCCAAACTGCTAAATCACCCTGAATCCCATGCCTCTGTATTTTCTGCAATAGCCTACCGTGGAGAACCTTATCAAACGCTTTACTGAAATTCATATACACTACATCAACTGCTTTACCTTCGTCCACCTGTTTGGTCACATTCTCAAAGAATTCAGTAATGTTTATGAGGCACGTCCTACCCTTCACAAAACCGCGTTGACTATCTCTAATCAAATTATTCCTTTCCAGATGATTATACATCCATAGAATTCATAGAATTTACAGTGCAGAAGGAGGCCATTCGGCCCATCGAGTCTGCACCGGCTCTTGGAAAGAGCACCCTACCCAAGGTCAACACCTCCCCCTATCCCAATAACCCAGTAACCCCACCCAACACTAAGGGCAATTTTGGACACTAAGGACAATCCACCTAACCTGCACATCTTTGGACTGTGGGAGGAAACCGGAGCACCCGGAGGAAACCCACGCACACACGGGGAGGATGTGAGGACCCCGCACAGACAGTGACCCAAGCCGGAATCGAACCTGGGACCCTAGAGCTGTGAAGCCATTGTGCTATCCACAATGCTACCGTGCTGACCTCTATCTCTTATAAACCTTTCCAAGACTTTGCCCACAACAGAAGTAAGGCTCACTGGCCTATAGTTAGCGGGGTTGTCTCTACTCCCCTTCTTGAACAAGGGGACAATATTTGCTATCCTCCAGTCTTCTGGCACTATTCCTGTAGACAATGATGACATAAAGATCAAGCTTCCCAGAGAATCCTAAGATAAATCCCATCCGGCCCAGGGGACTTATCTATTTTCACACTTTCCAGAATTGCTAACACCTCCTCCTTATGAACCTCAAGCCCTTCTAGTCTAGTATCCTGTATCTCAGTATTCTCCTCGACAACATTGTCTTTTTCCTGTGTGAATACTGAAGAAAAATATTCATTTAGCACCTCTCCTATCTCCTGGGACTCCAAGCACAACTTCCCACTACTGTACTGTCCTTGACTGGCCCTACTCTTACCCTAGTCATTCTTTTATTCCTGACATATCTATGGAAAGTTTTAGGGTTATCCTTGATCCTACCTGCCAAAGACTTCTCATGTCCCCTCCGAGCTCTTAGCTCTCTCTTTAGGTCCTTCCTTGCTAACTTGTAACTCTCGAGTGCCCTAACTGAACCTTCACGTCTTATTTTTACATAAGCCTCCTTCTTCCTCTTGACAAGTGTTTCACCTACTTTAGTAAACCACGGTTCCCTCGCTCGACCACTTCCTCCCTGCCTGACAGGTACATACTTATCAAGGACATGCAGTAGCTCTTCCTTGAACAAGCTCCACATTTCCATTGTACCCATCCCCTGCAATTTCCCTCCCCATCCGATATATCCTAAGTCTTGCCTCATCGCATCATAATTGCCTTTCCCCCAGGTAGAACATCGTGGTCCCAGGTACCAACTCATGCCGCATGTTCACCCACCTTATTCCGGATGCTCCTGGCATTGAAGTAGACACACTTTAAACCACCTTCCTGCCTGCCGGTACACTCCTCACTACTCTTAACCTCCTGTATACTGGAGCTACAATTTAGGTTCCCAATCCCCTGCTGAACTAGTTTAAACCCTCCCGAAGAGCATTAGCAAATTTCCCCCCCAGGATATTGGTACTCCTCTGGACCCCTTTATCCCCATTCTCTGCCTTCTGCCAGTCAGCCAATCCTCTACTCTAAGGATCTTACCCTTAACACCATGGGCTCTTAACTTATTTAACAGTTTCATGTGAGGCACCTTGTCAAAGGCCTTCTGGAAATCTAAATACATCATGTCCACTTTGTCTAACTTCCTTGTACCTACTCAGAGAACTCTAACAGATTTGTCAGACATTTTTTTTTTTTTTATAAATGTTTTTATTCAGTTTTCATATTTTATATTGAACAAATTACAAATTGTTAGGAGAGAAAAAGAACAAAAAAAAAAAAAAAAAAAAAAAAAAAAAAAAAAAAAACAACAAACAAACACGCAAAAATTAACATACATATTTACAGGTAAGCATCTTCGTAGTAGTAACTGCGCCCGCCCCCCCCCCCCCCCCCCAACATGTTTATTTAGTTTGGTTTTGGGCCTTAGCTAGCCATCGAACCCCCGTACCGAACCTGTAGCCCCTCCCGCTACCTTCCCCCGACTATTCTTCCTCTTGTACATTGGCCACAAATAGGTCCCGGAACAGTTGCATGAATGGCTCCCACGTTCTGTGGAAGCCGTCGTCCGACCCTCGGATGGCAAATTTGATTTTCTCCATTTGGAGAGATTCCGAGAGGTCGGACAGCCAATCCGCAGCTCTGGGCGGTGCTGCTGACCGCCAGCCAAACAGGATTCTACGGCGGGCGATCAGGGAGGCAAAGGCAAGGGCGTCCGCCCTCCTCCCCAGGAATAGATCTGGCTGTTCTGAAACCCCGAAGACCGCCACTATCGGGCATGGCTCCACCCTCACTCCCACCACTTTGGACATAACCTCGAAGAAGGCTGTCCAGTACTCCACGAGTCTGGGGCAAGACCAGAACATGTGGGCGTGGTTGGCCGGGCCTCTTTGGCACCGTTCACATCTGTCTTCCACCTCCGGGAAGAACCTACTCATACGGGTTCTTGTTAAGTGGGCTCTATGTACCACTTTTAGTTGCGTCAGGCTGAGCCTTGCGCACGTGGAGGTGGAGTTGACCCTATGCAGTGCTTCGCTCCAGAGTCCCCACCCTATCTCCATCCCCAGGTCGTCCTCCCATTTCCTTCTTGTTGCGTCCAGTACGGTGTCGTCCCTATCTACCAGTCGGTCATACATGTCACTACAGTTCCCTTTCTCTAGGATACTTGCGTCCAGTAGGTCTTCCAGTAGTGTCTGTCGTGGCGGTTGTGGGTACGTCCTTGTCTCCTTTCGTAGGAAGTTTTTGAGCTGCAGGTACCGTAGCTCGTTCCCCCCAGCTAGCTGAAACTTCTCTGTCAGTTCGTCCAGTGTTGCGATCCTGTCGTCCGTGTATAGGTCCCTGACTGTCAGTGTCCCCCCGTCCTGCCTCCACCTTTTGAAGGTGGCGTCAGTCAGTGCTGGTGTGAACCTATGGTTGTTGCAGATGGGAGCCCTGTTCGACATTTTGGTCAGGCCAAGTTGCTGCCGCAGTTGGTTCCAGGATTGGAGGGTGGCTGTCACCACTGGGCTGCTGGAGTGTTTTTTGGGTGGGGATGGGAGTGCTGCCGTGGCGAGGGCCCGGAGGGAGGTTCCCATGCAGGAGGCCTCCTCCGCACGCACCCACTCAGCCTCTGGCTCCTGGATCCATCCCCTTACTCGCTCGGCTGTTGCTGCCCAGTGGTAGAATTGTAGATTCGGGAGGGCTAGCCCTCCCCTGGTTTTTGTTTTTTGTAAGACCTTCTTTGGGATCCTAGCATTTTTACCCCCCCATACGAACGCCATGATGAGTTTGTCCAGCGCTTTGAAAAAGGCCTTGGGGATGTAGATCGGAATGGATCTAAACAGGAAGAGGAACCTGGGCAGTACGTTCATTTTGATCGTCTGAACTCTCCCCGCGAGGGAGAGCGGGAGTGTGTTCCATCTTTGCAGGTCCTTTTTAACTTCCTCCGTCAGGCTGGTGAGGTTCCATTTGTGGATCCCTTTCCAGTCATGGGCTATTTGGATCCCCAGGTAGCGGAATTTATGTCGGGCTTGATTGAACGGCAGCCCCTTTAGTGCTGCCCCCCCCCCCCCTTGCGGGTGTACTGGGAAGATCTCACTTTTGCTCATGTTGAGTTTGTAGCCCGAGAAGGCTCCAAACTCTTTCAGGAGCGCGATGATTCCGTCCATGCTGCTTTGTGGGTCCGAGATATAGAGGAGCAGATCATCCGCATAGAGTGAGACTCTGTGCTCTCTACCTCCCCTTCGGATCCCCCTCCAATTTTTTGCTGCCCTGAGCGCGATTGCTAGCGGTTCAATTGCTAGTGCGAACAGCAGCGGGGACAGTGGGCATCCTTGTCTGGTGCCCCTGTGCAGCTGGAAGTATTGGGAGTTGGTATTGTTGGTCTGTACACTCGCCATGGGTGCGTTGTACAGGAGCTTTACCCAAGCGGTGAACCCTGTTCCAAGCCCGAACCGCTCCAGTACCTCTATGAGGTATTTCCACTCGACTCTGTCGAAGGCCTTTTCTGCGTCCAGGGAGACGATCACCTCTTGTGTTCTCTCCCCGGAGGGGGTCATTATCACGTTCAGCAGGCGCCTGATGTTCGCGGTAAGCTGTCTACCTTTGACAAAGCCCGTCTGGTCCTCTGTGACCACCTCAGGTACACAGTCTTCTAGCCTCTTGGCTAGGATTTTGGCCAGTATTTTGGCGTCTGCATTCAGCAGAGATATGGGTCTGTATGACCCACATTCCGTTGGGTCTTTGTCTTTCTTAGGTATCAGCGAGATTGAGGCCTGTGCTAACGTGGGTGGCAATGTGCCCCTAGCTAGCGAGTCTGTGAACATCTCCCGCAGGTGCGGGGCCAGCGCTGTCGCAAATTTTTTGTAGAAGTCCGCCGGGAATCCGTCCGGTCCCGGCGCCTTCCCCGCCTGCATGGAGCTAATGCTGTCCATGATCTCTCCCAGTGCTAGTGGTGCTTCCAGATCCCGTTTCTCTGCCCTCTCCCACAACTGGTATGTCCAGTCCGTCAAGAAACCGGTTCATCCCAGCCTTCCCCGTTGGGGGCTCTGAGGTGTACAGCTCTTGGTAGAAGGCCTTGAAGGTTTTGTTAATCCTCTCTGGTTCTGTTTCCAACGTGCCTCTGGTATCTCTGATTTGCGCAATTTCTCTGCTGGCTGCCTGCTTTCTCAGCTGGTGGGCCAACAGGCGGCTGGCTTTGTCTCCGTGTTCGTATAGGGCCCCGCGTGCCTGGCGGAGTTGGTGTACTGCTTTCCTGGTGGAGAGCAGGTCAAAGTTCCTTTGTAATTCTTTCCTCTCCGCCAGGAGTTCTACGGTCGGGGCCTCGGAGTATTTATGGTCTACCTCCAGTATGGAGTCGACCAGCTTCTGCCTAGCCACCCTTTCCTCCCTATCTCTTTGCGCTTTATAGGCTATGATTTCCCCAGATTTGTCAGACATAACCTCCCTTTGACAAAGCCGTGCTGACTCACTCCTATTTTACCATGCACTTCCAAGTACTCCTCGATCTCATGTTCAATAACAGACTCTAAAATCTTACCAATGACCGACGTCAGGCTAACCGGCCTATAATTCTCCATCTTCTGCCTCCCTCCCTTCTTATACAGCGGTGTTACATTAGCCACTTTCCAGTCCTCTGAGACCCTTCCTGCCTCCAGTGATTCCTGAAAGATCATCACCAATGCCTCCACAATCTCCTCAGCTATCTCTTTAAGGACCCTGGGGTGTAGTCCATCCGGTCCAGGTGACTTGTCCACCTTCAGATCTTTCAGTTTCCCCAGAACCTTCTCGTTAGTAATGGTCACTGCACTCACCCTTGCCCCCTGGTTCTCCTGGAGCTCTGGCATTGGTGTCTTACACCGTGAAGACTGATGCAACGTAACTATTCAGTTCCTCTGCCATTTCTTTGTTTCCTATTATTACTTCTCCAGCCATGTTTTCTAGTGGTCCAATATCTCGCTACTTTGCATGCTTTTTCTTTTGCTTTTATGTTGTCCTTGACAACACGCACTTCTCCTTGTTGTACGTGAGATTAAGGAGAGACGCGGTGTGGTGGAATTTAGAAAGGTTGGCATCGGGGCAGCACGGTGGCCTAGTGGTTAGCACAACCGCCTCACGGCGCTGAGGTCCCAGGTTCGATCCCGGCTCTGGGTCACTGCCCGTGTGGAGTTTGCACATTCTCCCCGTGTCTGTGTGGGTTTCGCCCCCACAACCCAAAAATGTGCAAAGTAGGTGGATTGGCCACGCTAAATTGCCCTTAATTGGAAAAAAATAATTGGCTAATCTAAATTTTAAAAAAAAGAAAGGTTGGCATCATGGTCCTGCTGGTCATGGCCGCAGATGGTGACATTGTCGAGGTACGGGAAGGTGGCCTGCAGTCCGTACCGGTCAACCATTCGGTCCATTTCTCGTTGAAATACCGAGACTCCATTCATGACGCCGAAGGGAACCCTAAGAAATTGGTACAGACGACCGTCTGCCTCAAAGGCAGTGTAGGGACGGTCCGATTTACGGATGGGGAGCTGATGGTAGGCGGATTTCAGGTCAATAGTAGAGAAGACCCGGTACTGCGCAATCTGATTGACCATATCAGAAATGCGGGGGAGGGGGTACGCGTCGAGCTGCGTGTACCGGTTGATGGTCTGGCTGTTGTCCACGACCATCCTTTGCTTCTCCCCGGTCTTAACCACTACCACCTGGGCTCTCCAAGGGCTGTTGCTGGCCTCGATGATACCCTCCCGAAGCAGCCGCTGGACTTCGGACCTGATGAAGGCCTTGTCCTGGGTGCTGTACCGTCTGCTCCTGATGGTGACGGGTTTGCAGTCTGCGGTCAGATTGGCAAAGAGGGAGGGAGGCTCGACCTTGAGGGTCGCGAGGCCGCAAACGGTGAGGGGAGGTAGGGGTCTGCCGAATTTGAGGGTGAGGCTCTGGAGATTGCACTGGAAATCCAGGCCTAGTAAGAGTGACGCGCAGAGGTTGGGGAGAATGTACAGACGGAAACGGTCGAATTCCACACCCTGTACAGTGAGTTTAACCAGGCAGAAACCCCGGATCGGGACAGAGTGGGACCCGGAGGTGAGGGAGAACTGCCGGTTGGCAGGATGGACCGCAAGGGAATAGCGCCTTACCGTGTCCACGTGGACGAAGCTCTCGGTGCTCCTGGAGTCGATGAGGCAGGGGGTCACGTGGCCGTTGGCCAGCACTGATGTGGGAGAGGGTGCCAGGTTGCGAGGACGCGACTGGTCGAGCGTAACGGAGGCGAGCAGTGGTTGATCGGCGGTCGAGTCAGATGAGTCCGGCGAGGAGCGGTAGCGACCTGTGTCCCGTGGCCCCGTCCCAGGGAGGACAAAATGGCGGCATCTGGAGTACCTGTGGGTAAAATGGCGGCGCCCTAGAGCGGACGTTGTGGGGTCGGGACAAAATGGCGGCGCCCATGGAACGCACATGGTGGTGGTGGATGAAGATGAGGGGCGCCCATGGAGCGCACGTGGCGGGGGCGGCGAAAGATGGCGGCGTCCACTGATCGCACGTGGGCACGGGGAAAGCGGACAGCGGGGCCCATTGAGCGAGTGGCTGAGGCTAGGGGACCAGGGGCGCGATAGCGGCAACCGTCCGGGACTGACACACCGCTGCAAAGTGGCCTTTCCAGCCACAAGCTTTGCAGGTCGCTCTGCGGGCCGTGCAGCGCTGGCGGGGGTGCTTCAGCTGACCGCAGAAGTAACAGTGGGGACCCCCAGGGAGCGCGGTGCGGCGAGCAGTGCGGGCGTAGTGCGCGGGGGCGGCCGCTGGGGGGGCCGTTTGGGGGGTCCACAAGGGGTAGGACGGGTAGGCCTGGGGGGCCGTTTGCGGGGTCCACGAGGGGTAGGACGGGTTGGCCGAGCAGCTAGCTGAGTAAGATTGCGCACTATGGGAGGCGGCCGTCATGGAAAGCGTCAGAGCCTTTGTGGCCGCGAGGTCGGGGGCGGCTCCTTCCAGCAGTCGTTGCCGGATGGGGTCCGTAGCAATGCCTGTAACAAAGGCATCGCGCATGAGTAAGTCAGAGTGTTCCATGGCTGTGAGAGCCCGGCAGTCGCAGTCTCGTACCAGAGGTATAAGGGCCCTCCAGAAGTCCTCAATCGACTCACCCGGCTGCTGGACGCGAGTAGAAAGTTGATGCCTCGCAAACAGGGTGTTCGCCGATGGTGCATAGTTCTCCTTGAGCAGTTCCATAGCTGTGTTTTAGTCAGTCGCATCTCGAATTAGCGGAAAGATACTGGAGCTAAGTCTGGAGTACAGGAGTTGCTTTTTCTGAGCCTCCGTCGGGGGAGGGTCCGCTGAAGAGATGTAGGCCTCGATGACTGCGAGCCAGTGAACAGAGTCTTTCCTGGCGTGAGGCGACTGCGGATCCAGCTGCAGACGGTCAGGCTTGATTCTGATGTCCATGGTAAACGGAAAATCACACAGCAATAAATTGTAGCGCTAGCAATTATACTCAAAGACGAGAGACAAGTACAATAGAGGCTTTATTGCTGTGCGATGCTATTCCTCCATCTGCAACTGTAGACTAGGGTCTGAGTGACTCACACGCATATTTATACACAAGCTCCCTGTGGGCGGAGCTAGCCGGCATGGGCTTACCGGAGGAACCTGTATTACAGGTACAGGCATACATTCCCCTACTGCAAGTACGCATAACTACAGTGGTTATATCACCACACCTACCTCATATTAAGTTTATCTTTTCTCTACACCTTGCTGTAACTGTAACATTATATTCTGCCGTCTCTCCTTCCTTCCCTATGTACCGTACGCATTGTTTGTACTGCATGCAAGAAACAATACTTTTCACTGTATACTAATACATGTGACAATAATAAATCAAATCAAATTAAATCTAAGATCATTTTCAATCTTCCCATATTCTAAAATCTGCACTAAGGGGGTGTTCTATGTGGATTTCCTGTATCCTATAATTGCAGTAACACACTACAGGTCACTTATAATCATCATATTGTTGGGTCAGTACGGAAATCGGGCCAACTATTGCTGCACTATTGAAAATGTATAAATAAATTCTCAAATTCGTAAAGCTGCTGCAAATCTTGCTCCACTTGCAGCCACCTGGAAAATAAAACACAAAAGATCCATTCTGCTTGGGGCAAAATGGATTTAGTAATCGGAACATACCTGACAATTCAAACTTAAAATTTGTAATTCCCAATTCCTTTTTTTTCAATAAATTTAGAGTCGCCAATTATTTTCCTTTTCCAATTAAGGGGCAATTTAGCGTGGCCAATCCACCTAACCAGCACATCTTTGTGTTGTGGGGGTGAGACCCACGCAGACACGGGGGAGAATGTGCAAACTCCACACGGACAGTGACCCGGGGCCAGGATTCGAACCAGCGTCCTCAGCGCCGCAGTTCCAGTGCTAACCACTGCGCCACATGCCGCCCATAATTCCCAGTTCCTGTTAAAAAATATAAATACATCTTCAGCTGTTAACAAGGGTTAATTCTCTGCTTGTTTGAAAAAGGGGTGCAGAGTGCAAGTTTTGAACTGAAAATGAAAATGGCTTATTGTCACAAGTAGGCTTCAAATGAAATTACTGTGAAAAGCCCCTAGTCGCCACTGTTCGGGGAGGCTGGTACGGGAATTGAACCCGCGCTGCTGGCCTGCCTTGAGACGATTTAGCCCTGTGCTAAACCAGCCCCATTACGTCGCCATCTCTCTTTGTTTTGACCAAAGAGAAAACATGATCAGGGGACCCGCCTTCCTTAACAATTGCTACTTTAGACTCCGATCTCAGACTGGAGAGGGATTGAGTGGGGAATAACGAGCACAGGGTCTCGCTTGATGCGGATAACCTCCTGCTTTATATTTCAGACCCATTGGGTAGTATAGGGCAGTGCTTTGCAAACTTTTTTTTCCGGGGGGCCCATTTTTACCAACCGGCCGACCTGCGCGACCCCACCATTTTCTCTCACCGTGTAATGTTCAGGTGAAATGTGGTGAGCCTCCAATTTCTCGAGCATGAAAACATGTTCAGTTTCTGCACTTTTTCCTCTAAATTTTAACAAATAAAAACTCTCTAGAACTTGTAAAAATAAAAGGCTGCGACCACATAAAAAAAATGCGGCCGCACCGCGTACGCAAGCATGCTCTTCTGCGGCCCCTTTTTTTGCATGTTCGCGGCCATTTTGAAGGCCGCTTGCAGCCGGCATTATTAAAAGGCGACTGTTGTGCACGGATTTGCGCGATCGGGAGTGCCGCGAGGGGCATCTCCACGACCCTCACCACCCACGTCTTAGACAATGCCTGGTGTAGGGGACATGGAGGAATTTGGCCGGTTCTCCAGGTACGTCGAATATGGGAAAGAGGTATTCCAGATTGAGACTAGAGGGCAGGAGAGGAGGTTTGGGGAGCTGCCTTTCAAAATGGTGGGGGCGGGTTTTAGATACTTGGGTATCCGGGTGGTGCGGAGCTGGGCGCAGCTGCACAAGTTGAACACTGGCTGGGCTGGTGGAGCAGATGAAAGGGGAGTTTAAGAGGTGGGATGTGCTGCCACTGTCGCTGGCGGGGCGGGTGCAGACAGTAAAGGGACGGTGCTGACGAGGTTCCTGTTCGTGTTTCAGAGCATCCCAATCTTCGTCCCGAAGTCGTTTTTCAAACAAGGTTAATGTGCTGATCACTGGGTTTGTGTGGGCAGGGAAGATCACGCGTGCGAGAAGGGTGTTCCTGGAGCGGGGGTGAGGACGCGTGGGGGGGTGGGGGAGGGGGGTGCTGGTGCTGCCGCAATATGATGAACTACTGCTGGGTGGCGAATATTGCTACGGTTAGGAAATGGGTTGTGAGAGAGGGGTCGGCGTGGGGACGGATGGAAGCAGCAGCGTGGAGGGGTGCGTGTTTAATGGGCTTTGTTGTCAGCACCTCTGCCGTTCTGGCCAGCCAGATACTCCGCGAGCCCATTGCTGGTGTCGGCATTAAGGGTGTGGGGTCAGTGGGGGCATCACAGGTTTGCACTGGGGGGGGGGGTTGGATGCGAGATTTTGTGGGTGGCAGTGAACGGAGATCGAGCGGTTTGGTGACATGTTCATAGAGGGCAAGTTTGCGAGGTTGGAGGACCTGGAGGAAGAGTATGAGTTGCACAGTGGGAGCGGCTTTAGGTACCTGCAGGTCTGGGATTTTGTAAAGGGAGAGTTGCCGTCGTTTCCCAGGTTACCGCCCCTGGGGTTGCAGGACAATGTGCTGCTGAAGGGGGAGATGGGGAGGGGAAGGTGTCCGAGGTCTACAAGGAGCTGATGGGCTGGGGAGGGGGCCCTGGTGGGGGATATGAAGTGTAAGCGGGAGGAGGAGCTGGGAGGGGAGATGGAGGCCAGGACGTGGGCTGAGGCCCTGCGGAGGGTGAATGTCGGGAGTGAGGCTCAGCCTCACTCAGTTTAAAGTAGGCCACAGGGAACATATGGCGATAGCGAGGATGAAAAGGTTTTTCCAGGGGGTAGAGGACAGGTGTGAGGGGTGCGCGGGGCGGCCGGCGAATCACATGTTCTGGGCCTGTCCGAAGCTAGAGGGGTTCTGGCAGGGTTTCGCGGCCGGGATGTCCGAGATGCTGAGGGTGGAGGTGGCCCCGAGTCACCAGGTGGCGATATTCGGGGTGTCGGAAGACCCGGGAGTCCGGGGGGGGCGGGTGGGGCGGGGGGGGGGGGGGGGGGGGGAGAGGCTGACGTTCTGGCCTTCGCCACCCTGATAGCCCGGAGACGGCTCTTGCTTGGTTGGAGCCGCTGAAAGCGAGGGTGTGAGGGAGCGACCTGACGTAATTCCTGATGTCGGAGATGGTCAAGTTCATCCTGGGGGGGGGGGGGGGGGCGGAGGGCTCACACGGAGGGGGAAGCTGATCATTGATTTCTTTCAGGAGGACTGAGAGGAGAATGGAGGGCGTTAAAATAAGGGCAGCACGGTAGCATGGTGGATAGCACAATGGTTTGCTTCACAGCTCCAGGGTCCCAGGTCCGATTCCGGCTTGGGTCACTGTCTGTGCGGAGTCTGCACATCCTCCCCGTGTCTGCGTGGGTTTCCTCCGGGTGCTCCGGTTTCCTCCCACAGTCCAGAGATGTGCAGGTTAGGTGGATTGGCCATGATAAATTGCCCTTAGTGTCCAAAATTGCCGTTAGTATTGGGTGGGGTTACTGGGTTATGGGGATAGGGTGGAGGTGTTGACCTCAGGTAGGGTGCTCTTTCCAGGAGCCGGTGCAGACTCGATGGGCCAAGTGGCCTCCTTCTGCACTGTGAATTCTATGATAATCTATGAAAATGGGGAGGGCAGGATGGTAGAAAGGGGCGATATTGGGGGAGCAGAGGGTGAGAATGTTGTTGGTTGATCTTCTGCGTGTTTGTTTATGTGAAAATGCGTTCAATAAAATACTTTTAAACAAAAAGAAAATCAAGTTTGTCCTCTTAGTCTTCAAATACTTTTGAAGTTTGAGGATTTTAACCTTTCATTTGTGAGTGCTTCACTGCATATAGCACACTTGAATTTTAAATCCAGATTGGACTGGTACAATTACTAAAACCATACCTTAAAAAAATCATCTTTATACTGTTTAGCTCCTAACCTCAGCTTCTTGTCAATGGAATGTTCATCAATGGCCCTGGCAGCTCACACCACCACTGCTTTGCCCTGGTGTGGATTCTCCTTAGCAGCTCACACCACCACTGCTTTGTCCTGGTGTGGATTCTCCTGGAGCTCACACCATCACTGCTTTGTCCTGGTGTGGATTCTCCTTAGCAGCTCACACCATCACTGCTTTGCCCTGTTGTGGATTCTCCTGGAGCTCACACCATCACTGCTTTGCCCTGTTGTGGACTCTCCTGGCAGCTCACACCATCACTGCTTTGTCCTGTTGTGGACTCTCCTGGCAGCTCACACCATCACTGCTTTGCCCTGTTGTGGACTCTCCTGGCAGCTCACACCATCACTGCTTTGTCCTGTTGTGGATTCTCCTGGGCAGCTCACACCACTACTGCTTTGTCCTGTTGTGGACTCTCCTGGAGCTCACACCATCACTGCTTTGTCCTGGTGTGGATTCTCCTTAGCAGCTCACACCATCACTGCTTTGACCTGTTGTGGACTCTCCTGGAGCTCACACCATCACTGCTTTGTCCTGTTGTGGACTCTCCTGGAGCTCACACCACCACTGCTTTGTCCTGGTGTGGATTCTCCTTAGCAGCTCACACCATCACTGCTTTGTCCTGTTGTGGACTCTCCTGGAGCTCACACCATCACTGCTTTGCCCTGTTGTGGATTCTCCTCGGCAGCTCACACCATCACTGCTTTGCCCTGTTGTGGACTCTCCTGGAGTTCACACCATCACTGCTTTGCCCTGTTGTGGACTCTCCTTAGCAGCTCACACCACCACTGCTTTGTCCTGGTGTGGATTCTCCTTAGCAGCTCACACCATCACTGCTTTGCCCTGTTGCGGATTCTCCTCGGCAGCTCACACCATCACTGCTTTGACGTATTGTGGACTCTCCTGGAGTTCACACCATCACTGCTTTGCCCTGTTGTGGACTCTCCTGGAGCTCACACCACCACTGCTTTGCCCTGTTGTGGACTCTCCTGGAGCTCACACCATCACTGCTTTGCCCTGTTGTGGACTCTCCTGGAGCTCACACCATCACTGCTTTGCCCTGTTGTGGACTCTCCTGGAGCTCACACCATCACTGCTTTGCCCTGTTGTGGACTCTCCTGGAGCTCACACCATCACTGCTTTGTCCTGTTGTGGACTCTCCTGGAGCTCACACCATCACTGCTTTGTGCTGTTGTGGATTCTCCTGGGCAGCTCACACCACTACTGCTTTGTCCTGTTGTGGACTCTCCTGGAGCTCACACCACCACTGCTTTGACGTATTGTGGACTCTCCTGGGCAGCTCACACCATCACTGCTTTGTCCTGTTGTGGACTCTCCTGGGCAGCTCACACCATCACTGCTTTGTCCTGTTGTGGACTCTCCTGGGCAGCTCACACCACCACTGCTTTGACGTATTGTGGACTCTCCTGGGCAGCTCACACCATCACTGCTTTGACGTATTGTGGACTCTCCTGGGCAGCTCACACCATCACTGCTTTGTCCTGTTGTGGACTCTCCTGGGCAGCTCACACCACTACTGCTTTGTCCTGTTGTGGACTCTCCTGGAGCTCACACCACCACTGCTTTGACGTATTGTGGACTCTCCTGTGCAGCTCACACCATCACTGCTTTGCCCTGTTGTGGACTCTCCTGGGCAGCTCACACCATCACTGCTTTGTCCTGTTGTGGACTCTCCTGGGCAGCTCACACCATCACTGCTTTGTCCTGTTGTGGACTCTCCTGGGCAGCTCACACCATCACTGCTTTGTCCTGTTGTGGACTCTCCTGTGCAGCTCACACCATCACTGCTTTGTCCTATTGTGGACTCTCCTGGAGCTCACACCATCACTGCTTTGTCCTGGTGTGGACTCTCCTGGAGCTCACACCATCACTGCTTTGTCCTGGTGTGGATTCTCCTGGGCAGCTCACACCACCACTGCTTTGCCCTGTTGTGGACTCTCCTGGGCAGCTCACACCACCACTGCTTTGCCCTGTTGTGGACTCTCCTGGAGTTCACACCATCACTGCTTTGTGCTGTTGTGGTTTCTCCTGGGCAGCTCACACCATCACTGCTTTGTGCTGTTGTGGTTTCTCCTGGGCAGCTCACACCATCACTGCTTTGTCCTATTGTGGACTCTCCTGGGCAGCTCACACCATCACTGCTTTGCCCTGTTGTGGACTCTCCTGGAGTTCACACCATCACTGCTTTGCCCTGTTGTGGACTCTCCTGGAGTTCACACCATCACTGCTTTGTCCTGTTGTGGACTCTCCTGGAGTTCACAGCATCACTGCTTTGTCCTGGTGTGGATTCTCCTGGGCAGCTCACACCATCACTGCTTTGCCCTGTTGTGGACTCTCCTGGCAGCTCACACCACCACTGCTTTGTCCTGTTGTGGACTCTCCTAGAGCTCACACCATCACTGCTTTGTCCTGTTGTGGACTCTCCTGGCAGCTCACACCACCACTGCTTTGTCCTGGTGTGGATTCTCCTGGGCAGCTCACACCACCACTGCTTTGTGCTGTTGTGGACTCTCCTGGGCAGCTCACACCATCACTGCTTTGCCCTGTTGTGGACTCTCCTGGGCAGCTCACACCATCACTGCTTTGTGCTGTTGTGGACTCTCCTGGGCAGCTCACACCATCACTGCTTTGTCCTGTTGTGGAGTCTCCTGGGCAGCTCACACCATCACTGCTTTGTGCTGTTGTGGACTCTCCTGGAGCTCACACCATCACTGCTTTGTCCTGGTGTGGATTCTCCTGGGCAGCTCACACCATCACTGCTTTGTCCTGTTGCGGATTCTCCTGAGCCCCTCTCTCCAGCAGGTTTAGTTGTGAGATCCTGGCCTGTATGTGTCCCTGGTCCTCTCTTCGTTATTACAAAATGATCCATTTATCCAAAATCCTTCTGTGCTGTTGCCTGCTGGCTGTTAACAAAATGGAAGAATCTCTCTTCAGCCCAAGGCATGTGACGCCAGTGTATCGGGCGCGTGACGTGCTCTCTGCCGCTGCTCCAGGTAGGACGATTACATTGAGTTAAAAGGATATCCACTCCAAGCTCAGTGGGTTGACATCAGGAGGAGACAGTCTCCCCGGCTCTCCTCCGGGCCTGCGCACTGCTGGGGGGGGGGGGGCATATATGTGCGGTCATTTAAACAGCTTTTCGTGGCCGACACCATTCTGCGGCCGTTGTGCAGTACTTCCTGTGATCACAAAGGCCGCAACACAACGCCCGCCATCCTCCCAACAACAGCCCATGGCCCAGCCACAGGGCACGGCACTAGCTTTGAAAATGACTGCTCCACACTGTCCCCATCAAACACTCCCAGGACAGGTACAGCACGGGGTTAGATACAGAGTAAAGCTCCCTCTACACTGTCCCCATCAAACACTCCCAGGACAGGTACAGCACGGGGTTAGATACAGAGTAAACCTCCCTCTACACTGTCCCCATCAAACACTCCCAGGACAGGTACAGCACGGGGTTAGATACAGAGTAAACCTCCCTCTACACTGTCCCCATCAAACACTCCCAGGACAGGTACAGCACGGGGTTAGATACAGAGTAAAGCTCCCTCTACACTGTCCCCATCAAACACTCCCAGGACAGGTACAGCACGGGGCTTGATACAGAGTAAAGCTCCCTCTACACTGTCCCCATCAAACACTCCCAGGACAGGTACAGCACGGGGTTAGATACAGAGTAAAGCTCCCTCTACACTGTCCCCATCAAACACTCCCAGGACAGGTACAGCACGGGGTTAGATACAGAGTAAAGCTCCCTCTACACTGTCCCCATCAAACACTCCCAGGACAGGTACAGCACGGGGTTAGATACAGAGTAAAGCTCCCTCTACACTGTCCCCATCAAACACTCCCAGGACAGGTACAGCATGGGGTTAGATACAGAGTAAAGCTCCCTCTACACTGTCCCCATCAAACACTCCCAGGACAGGTACAGCACGGGGTTAGATACAGTGTAAAGCTCCCTCTACACTGTCCCCATCAAACACTCCCAGGACAGGTACAGCACGGGGTTAGATACAGAGTAAAGCTCCCTCTACACTGTCCCCATCAAACACACCCAGGACAGGTACAGCACGGGGTTAGATACAGAGTAAAGCTCCCTCTACACTGTCCCCATCAAACACTCCCAGGACAGGTACAGCACGGGGTTAGATACAGAGTAAAGCTCCCTCTCCACTGTCCCCATCAAACACTCCCAGGACAGGTACAGCACGGGGTTAGATACAGAGTAAAGCTCCCTCTACACTGTCCCAACTTTTTAGGGTATTCAGGTTGGACTGAAAGGGGAGGGATTAAGAGGTAATGTGTTGTTGCGCCTCTTGAGTGTTGCTGCATAGTTTAGTCCTCACCAGTGTTATATTACTTGGAGTAATATTTGCTACTCTTTTGTTTATGCCGAGATTTACTTAATTTTGATGCTGGTGAATGGTCAAAGTTGTCTCATGATAACAAATAATTTATTGAGTAACTAATCAATTTACTTGTGAGTTTGATTCTTCAATAGTTTTACTAGTAGTCAAATTAAACAAGACAGAATTAGATTAACTATGAATATTATACTCGCACTCTGAGCTAACTACACTTCTGTTCTCTAGCCACAACACACCCAAAGAGAGCGGGAAAACAGATTGAGGTTGTTTATATACCCCCTGTTAGTGTTGCCATCTAGTGATCTTCTGACTGTACTGACTACACTTTAACCCTTCATGTATTTACGTATACAGAGATCACGACATCCCCTTTTTTTGTGTTACATATTTTCTATATGCTGGAAAGAAAATTGTAAGACATGATGCATTTTGCAATGCATTATACAGAATCAATGAATCAATCCGTTCAAAGTTCACAAATTTAAATGATTGGCTTTGCCTCATCGTCTGCTAAATCTTCTCTGTTCACTTGGAGAAGTTGAGATTTTAATCTTCTTCGATCAATGTTAGCGGGTTTCGTTACATTCAAGTGCCTCTGGGTAGGTCAGTCATGTAAATTCAGCGTGGGAAATACAGGTTGAGGAATTTGTATTTTGATTTTGATTTGAATTATTGTCACATGTACCGAAGTACAGTGAAAAGTATTTTCCCTCGTCCGAGGGAACGTACACAGTACGTACATATTACACAAAAAGAATAATCAACAGAGAACATTGACAAATGTTACATTGACAAACAGTGATTGGTTACAGTGTGGAACAAGGGGCCAAACAAAGCAAATATGTGAGCAAGAGCAGCATAGGGCGTCGTGAATAGTGTTCTTACAGGGAACAGATCAGTCCGAGGGGAGTCATTGAGGAGCCTTGTAGCTGTGGGGAAGAAGCTGTTCCTATGTCTGGATGTGCAGGTCTTCAGACTTCTGTACCTTCTGCCTGATGGAAGGGTCTGGAAGAGGGCAATGCCTGGGTGGGAGGGGTCTCTGATAATGCTGTCTGCCTTCCTGAGGCAGAGGGAGGTGTATTTTTAATAGGCCTCGCCGATTTTGTTAATATAGTCCACCCTCTGCAGTGTTGACAATATATAAACGAGGTGCTGCTTGTCTGATTACTGTGGCAGTATTAGACAATCCTCCTTCTGCATGTCCCTCCTTATGGGGCAGCACGGTAGCACAAGCGGTTAGCACTATGGTTGCACAGCGCCAGGGTCCCAGGTTCAATTCCCCGCTGGGTCACTGTCTGTGCGGAGTCTGCATGTTCTCCCCGTGTCTGCGTGGGTTTCCTCCGGGTGCTCCGGTTTCCTCCCACAAGTCCAAAGATGTGCAGGTTAGGTGGATTGGCTGCGTTAAATTGCCCCTGAGTGTCCAAAAAGGTTAGGAGGGGTTGTTGGGTTACGGGGATAGGGTGGACGTGAGGGCTTAAGTGGGTTGGTGCAGACTCGATGGGTCGAATGGCCTCCTTCTGCACTGTATGTTCTATGTCGCAGACGAACAATATCATCTTTTGTGAGTGGTTTCAGTGAAATCGCATGTAGATCATAAAACCGACGTTGTTTGTTGCTTTGTTGTTTGATCTTACTCAGTACACACGATTGATCTGCATTGCTGATTTGTAATGTGGGTAATGCTGTTCTCACATCACGGTTGAACAGCATTTGAGCCGGGGACAGCCCTGAGCTTAATGGTGAGGCTCTATAGGAAAGCAAAGCTAAGTGAATGTCGGATTGCGAATCGTTCGCCTTGCTTACTAGTTGCTTTACAATGTGCACGCCTTTCTCTACTCTGCCGTTTGACTGAGGAACAAAGAACAAAGAAAATTACAGCACAGGAACAGGCCTTTCGGCCTCCCAGCCTGCGCCGATCCAGATCCTTTATCTAACGCTGTCTCCTATTTTCCAAGGTCTACTTCCCTCTGTCCCCGCCCGTTCATATACCTGTCCAGATGTATCTTAAATGATGCTATTGTGCCCGCCTCTACCACATCCGCTGGTAAAGCATTCCAGGCACCCACCACCCTCTGCGTAAAAAACTTTCCACGCACATCTCCCTTAAACTTTCCCACTCTCACCTTGAAATCGTGACCCCTTGTAACTGACACCCCAACTCTTGGGAAAAGATTGTTGCTATCCACCCTGTCCATACCTCTCATAATTTTGTAGACCTCAATCAGGTCCCCCCTCAACCTCCGTCTTTCCAACGAAAACAATCCTAATCTCCTCAACCTTTCTTCATAGTTAGCACCCTCCATACCAGGCAACATCCTGGTGAACCTCCTCTGCACCCTCTCCAAAGCATCCACATCCTTCTGGTAATGTGGCGACTCGAGGTGATGTGGGTGAAATTGTAACGTTTGGAGAATTCTGTCCACTCCCAGCTCGCAAAGCAAAGACCATTGTTGGACATAACCGTTTGTGGAATCCCATGTCTCGAAATGGTCTCCCTACAAGCCTTAATTACTCACGAGGAATTGTGATCCGGAAGTTTCGTCACTTCAGGAAAATTGGAGTAGGAGTCTATGATGAGAACATCGTCTCTCCCTTTAGCATAGAACAGGGGTGGGCAAACTTTTCTGTGCAAGGGCCACATTCAGAAATTCACAATTTTAAAGGGCCGCATAGTATATTAATTAATAGTCCCGGTTGTAACCAATTAGCGTGCGGCATATACCTCAGCGCTTCCCCCGGCGGCATCCTGCCTTTCGCCCTCTTTTTCTCTACTTTTCAAAAATGGCGCTTCACCCGGTTATGATTCTGGGAGCCTCATATAGAACATAGAACAGTACAGCACAGAACAGGCCCTTCGGCCCTCGATGTTGTGCCGAGCAATGATCACCCTACTCAAGTCAACGTATCCACCCTATACCAGTAACCCAACAGCCCCCCCCCCCCCATTAACCTTATAAAAAATAAAAAAAAATAAAAATTAAAAAAAAAATTTTTTTTTAATGTCTTGATCTTGGTGGGCTGCATAAAGACCTTTGGCGGGCTGCATGCGGCCCGCGGGCCGTAGTTTTCCCACCCCTGGCATAGAACAAATCAATTCCAACTTTCGTCCATGGTGACCTAGCAATATCACGCTGTTGGAGTGTCTCTTTACATTGTGCCCGTTGATGTTTTTGACACGTGACACACATCATTATCATGTTGGGTATCTCTTTATTTTTCCCAGGTCAATACACAGCCTGCCGTGCTCTTCCCTTGCACTACTCGATCCCGAGATGTCCCTTGTGAATCTTGCTGAGCATCTCTGACCTGAGAGTTAGCGGAATAACGATCTGGTCATTGCTTAGTAGCAGTCCATCCACTACAGTCAGCTCTGCCTATATGTTTTGGAACTGTGGACAGTGCCAACCATGGTGGAGATGATGTATTACTCAGAGCAAGGTCGCATCTTTCAGTGTCTCCAGAAGGATTTGCTGAAATTTCTCGTCAGATGCCGGAAGATTCTCCTTCTCCAACGGCAATTGAGCGTCTATATCGTCAATGGACTCAGGAGGTGAGCTTTCATTATTGATGGATCGAGATAGTGGGCGTGATTCTCCGACACCCCGCCGCTGGGAGAATCGCCGGGGGTCGGCGTGAATCCTGCCCCCTCCGTCCTCCTAATTCTCCAGCTCACCCCACAAAAATTGCCCCAGCGTGAGTCGCGCCGCCCTCCGCGGAGAATGACGGGATCCGACACGACTCAATGGGCCCCTGGGCTAACGGAATTCTCCGGCCCGCGATGGGCCGAGGTCCCGCCCGTTCTTTGTCAGTCCCGCCGGTGTAAATTAGAATAGGTGTCTTACCGGTAGGACCTGGCGGCGTGAGCGGGCTCCGGAGTTCTTGGTGGGGGGGGGGGGGGGCGGGGGAATCTGGCCCCGGGAGATGCCCCCACGATCGCCTGGCCCGCGGTCAGGGCCCACCGATCCGCGGGCGGGCCTGTGCTGTGGGGGCACTCTATTGTACCGCACCGGGGGCTATGGTCCTCCGCCATTCCCGGTGCGGAAGCGAATCCCTCTGCGCATGCATGGGAATGCGCCAGCATGCACTGGCGCTCCTGCGCATGCGCTGACTCCGCCGACCGGCAGAGGCCCTTCGGCGCTGTTTGGCGTGGCGCTGGCTGGTTGGGCGCCAACCACTCCGCGGCCTCCGCACCTTTGGGGTGGCCCGACGCCGGTGTGGTTCACACCACTCTGACCCTCCGGGACGCCCCCCGCCCCGCAGGGTAGGGGAGAATCCCGCCCACTGTGTCTGCTATGATGAAGTCCTTTGCTGAAGTGTAGACTAGTGTGAAGCCATACCTCCTCAACTTCATCATCTTTCTTTGCAGGCGACAAGTCATATCATTGAGATTTTTATCAATTATATTGAATAGTGGTCTGTGGTCAATGAAAGTAGGTAGCCCGTACACATAGTTGTGAAACTTTGATATACCTGTGATCATTCCAAGACATTCTTTTTCAATTTGTGCATACCTGCACTCAGTATTGCTCTGGACATGTATGCTACTGGAACCCAGTCTAACTGGTTGTCTTTTTGAAGAAGCACCGCACCGATTCCATCTTGACTGACGTCGGTCGATACCTTTGTAGGTTAGTAGGATCAAAAAAAGTCAGAATTGGAGCCGTCAGGTAAATGCTTGAGGTCCACCCATTCTTCCTGGTGCCATGGAGTTCATTCAAACTCTGTGGTCTTCCTGATTAAGTTTCACAGAGCTGATGTCCTCATTGACAAGTTGGATACAAACTTACCGAAGAAATTGATGAATCCGAGAAATCGAAGCACAGCTTTTTTATCTTTCGGCTGCTGCATGTTCTGGATCGTAGAAACTTTATCATCATCTGGCCTGACACCTTGAGCTGATGTTGTATCACCCAAGACATTTAAAGATGAACGTGCAAGCGTACACTTTGATTGGTTGAGTTTCAATCCGTATTGGTACATCCTGTGAAACACTTTTCTTAACCAGACAATGTTGACCAAATGATAATGTCATCGCCCTATACTCTGACATCTTCAATATCTTCCGTCATCTGCTCCATGATTCTATGAAAGGTTTTGGAGGCTGGGATGACCCCGAAAGGCACACGGTTAAAACAGTCACGTCCAAATGGAGTGTTGAACGTACAGAGCAGTTTGTGTGAATCATCTAGCTGTATCTGCCAGAAGTGTCGTTTATTAAAAATGCGAGTGTTTGACATCTCACAGATTATCTCCTCTTGCTTGGGAATGAGGTAATATTCCTTACGGATCTTCTTGTTTAGATCTTTGGGATTTATACAGATGCTGAGATCACGTGATGGTTTTCTGACGCTGGGCAACGAGCTGACCCAGTCAGTCGGTTGCATGACTCTTGAAATGAATCTTTGAGACTGTAATCATTGTATTTCTGCTTTCAGCCTTTCGCACAGTGCAGCTGGTACCCTCCTTGGCGGATGAATGACGGGTTTTGCATCATCCTTGAGCAAAATGTATTGGTACGACAATGTGCCCATACCTCGAATAACATCAGGGTATTCACTAAGCAGTTTCTGGATGTCATCGTCCAGTCTTACATAGAATTTTACATAGAATTTACAGTGCAGAAGGAGGCCATTCGGCCCATCGAGTCTGCACCGGCTCCTGGAAAGAGCACCCTATCCAAGGTTAACACCTCCACCATAACCCAGTAACCCCACCCAACACTAAGGGCAATTTTGGACACTAAGGGCAATTTAGCATGGCCAATCCACCTAACCTGCACATCTTTGGACTGTGGGAGGAAACCGGAGCACCCGGAGGAAACCCACGCACACACGGGGAGGATGTGCAGACTCCGCACAGACAGTGACCCAAGCCGGAATCGAACCTGGTACCCTGGAGCTGTGAAGCGATTGTGCTATCCACAATGCTACCGTGCTGCCCACCGTGCTATCTTGATCTGTCTTTGGTATTCATGAAGATTCTTTGGACAAGCTGCAAGTCCTTACAGGCTTGAGTACCTAACAGCGAAGATTTCTGGTCGTCCATGATCTCGAACCGTCGTACTTTCTTGACCTCCTTATTGACTACTTTCAGATGGCACGAACCTCTTGAAGCAATCTGGCTTCCATTGTAGTCTTTCAACTTGCATGCAGCAGGTATCATCTCGTGTTTCCCTGGGATTGACGCAAGATCTTTGCTCGTTATCAAGTTTGCTGGAGTGCCAGTGTCAAGTCTGAATAATATCGGGACATCATTAACTTGCAGTGTTGTGGTCCACTCACTTTTGGATTTAACTTGATTAATTTGTTGATGAGTCTTGGTCATTGTTTGAAGTTTATCTACTGAATTTATTACTCCCGCGAAGAATATATTTTCCAAGGAAAAATCATCTTCATCTTCCATAAAATCTTTCTTGGATTCCTGATTTTTCATTTTATCAATGCTGCGAACATTGATATGTTCTTGTTTCAAAGTTGGATTCTGAAAAATCGCCGTTGACTTGCACTGAGATGCAAAATGGTAGAGCTTTGAGCATTTCAAACATGTTTTTCCTTGTGCCGGACACTTCCCCTTTAAGTGGGTGTTACCACATCGGTAGCACGTCATGATGTTGTCTCTCTGACGCATGGTGCACTTTCGCCCCGATGTACAGACTTCTTCTCTCGAGCCCTGCATTGTTGTACGAGCTGCGCATGTCCCAAGCTGGAGGGTGCACATGCAAGATAGCTGCCGTCCAGAACGTGCTTCTTTGCTGCCTGTGCCATCATTTTTACGCAGTCGACCTCGTGGTTGTCTTTCGCGCCCTTTTCCCGGTGATAGAACGCCAAATATTGAGGTTTACTTTGCTCGTGCGATTTTTCCATCGCGATTTTGAGCATTAGATTGTTTTGTCTCCATAATGCTTCTCTCAACCTTTCATCACAAAGTCCATAAACAATTTGATCCCTTGTGAAAGAATCATGCAAATCAGCGAAATTACATAAAATAACAATTTTAAGTCGGTGACAAAGCTTGTGATTGGTTCGCCGTTTTATTGCAACCTATTATGAAATCTGAAACGCTCCAGTATTTCATCAGTCTGCATCTTGCAGTGGTCTCAAACTTTGCGATTATCACACTAAACTTGCTTTTACCTCACCTTCAAAGACAATAAACGGGTTAAATATCTCTATAGCTTGCTGACCTGCCATTGACAGTAGCACTGATAGTCTTCTGGCTTCAGAGGCACTGTTTAAATCATGCGCTTCCAAATAAATTTGGAATTGCTGCTTAAAGAACTTCCAGTTTAAATTTAAACTAGCGATAGTTTTCAGCTGCCGTGGTCCATTGAGTCGATTGGTTGTCGAGAATCCGAGTGCTGCGAAGTCTTCCACAGTTGAATAGTCGGTATTAGATTTTTCTCTTTTCTTGCCTAATCTTAGTAGTAATCTTCCTTAAAGCTAGTTTCCTGGTACCATGTTATATTACTCATTTGTTCATGCCGAGATTTACTTAACTTTGTTGATGATGAATACTCAAAGTCGTCCGGTGATAACAAATCATTTATTGCGTAACTAATCAATTAACTTGTAAGTTCGATTCTTCAAACTTTTAGTAGTAGTCAAATTAAACAAGGCAGAATTAGATTAACTATGAATATTATACTCGCACTCTGAGCTAACTACACTTCTGTTCTCTAGCCACAACATACCCGAAGAGAGCGGGAAAACAGATTGAGCTTGTATTTATACTCCCCATTAGTGTTGCCCTCTCGTGATCTTCTGACTGTACTGACTACATATTGAACCTTCATGTATTTACATATACAGAGGTCACGACAACCAGAACCTTCCTGGGCCGATGGGCTGTTTTTGAAAACTCACCACTATTCTTAGAATTCCCCCTATACCAAAAAGGGCCAATATTCTAAATGGTGAACAGGGATTCTCACTCCCTGACTCCGATGCAGGCTTCAGTGTGTGCCATTCAGGTCAAACTATATTTCCAAGTTATCCCCCGGTATAACCCATACCTTCACCGAAGCTTTTTATCTACTTACCACTTAGTAGCATCAATGTCCTGGGTCCTGCATTGCTAAGTAAGTAACGTAGACTTTCGGAAAAAAAACACTTTTTCAGGTTAAGTTAAGTTATTTTATTATTATATTTTTTCTTTTAAAAGCTGCAAACACTTTCTTTACAGAAAGGTAAAAAGATCTTGCTTCTGGATCCTGCTGGTTGGTTGTAGGGACCTTCAGGCCCACCTTGACACTCAATCTTCTTTAAATTCTGGTCTTCTTGGGATGTATTCGCTGGTTAGCTCTGTTGCTGTCTTGTCGATCCATGTACTGAGCTATAAGAGCTAACTCTGCTAGCTATCTCTAAGCTGACTCTGACTCCTGTTTAAATTCTAGTCTTCCTTAGATGTATAACTGTTTAAACTCGGCTGCTTGCCTTGTCTTTCCCATGACCGAGATCTCTCTCTCTCTCTCTGAGTTCTCCTCCCCTTCTCTCCTGTTGCTGTTGCTCTGTGCTCTGTCTTCTGTGCTCTGTGTTGTTGCTGCTGCTCCCTAGGTTTATATTCTCTTTCTAACAATTACCAAGTTTTTAGAGCCTTATTGTAAATTAACTTATTTCCCTTTGATTGTCAAAAAGTATCCTTGATGCAAACATCCAAATACAACCAACTATTCACTTTGCGCATAACGTCACCTCTCAGATCTGATTACAAAACGCCCTGGTTTCAATAGGTGTTACCTCCACTTCCTGCTTTTGAATCGCTTAATTTTCCAATTGTCCCCAGCTCATAACTTTGCCTTTGATTTTGACTTCAAATTGTGTCTCCCGTAGACAGGTCGTCTCCAATTTTCTTTTAATTGACTTGATGTCCATAGAATTTTACACTTTAGAATTTACACCAAATTCGACTGAGCATCTTCCATCCTTTCCAGCTGTTTACTAAGAGTTTATTTCAATTAAGGTGTGAGACTTTGCTTTTAGCTGTATGCTAAAATTTAACTGAAAGACCTGCCTGTTTTAAACATTCGTCAATTGAAACTCTCATTCATGCCTTTCCAGATACTTCCTGAGATAGTTACATTCCATGAAGGTGTGAGCCATTGTTTTAGCCGACCACATGAAACCTGTGTGTTTGATAATCTGCATTTTATAATCCTGCTCTTTGCAGCTGCTATTAACCTTTTGTGGGATCTTTCCCTGTACCCTCTCAGACCAGATATTGCCAGACTTCCATGTTTCAAATGACACATTTTTCTGTATTTTCAAGAACAGGGCGGTCGCTCATACATAGTAGTTGTAGTTGTATCCAAAGTAGCGACAGCTCCGCATCAATTCCCAGTTTTCCCACAGCGGAATGTAGGGCACCATCTTGTCCTTTGCCCGATGCCCGTAAGGCACCTCACCTGTCGGGTAATGGCTCCCTGGATTCTTCCTCAGCCACCACTCAAAGATCCTGCCCAAAATCAAATGCAGGCAGATGACAATGAGATTGGCGCAGCTCAAGCATTTTTTTAGTTTGCCTGCCCCCACCGACTGCCTCCCCTCCAGCCCCATTCAGCCCCACCCACGTGCCTATTTCACTGGAACAGGAGGAGCCCCTCTCCAGCCCGTTACACAGGAACAGGAGGAGGCCCATTCAGCCCCTCTCCAGCCTGTTACACAGGAACAAGAAGAGGCCCATTCAGCCCGTCTCGAGCCTGTTACACAGGGACAGGAGGAAGCCCATTCAGTCCCTCTGGAGCCTACTTCACTGGAACACGAGGAGGCCCATTTAGCCCCTCTCCAGCCTGTTACACAGGAACAAGAAGAGGCCCATTCAGCCCCTCTCAAGCTTGTTACACAGGAACAGGAGGAGACCCCATTCAGTCCCTCTCGTGTCTATTTTACTGGAACATGAGGAGGCCCATTCAGGCCCTTTTATAAGTCTTTATTAAATCCCCGTCATTCTTCTGAATTCCAGCGAGAACAATCCCAACCTAGTCAATCTCTCCTCATATGACAGTCCCGCCATCCCTGGAATCAGTCTGGTAAACCTTCGCTGCACTCCCTCCAGAGCAAGAACATCCTTCCTCAGAGAAGGAGACCAAAATTGCACACAATATTCTAGGTGTGGCCCCACCAAGACTCTGTGCAATTGCAGCAACACATCCCTGCTTCTATACTCGAAACCTCTCGCAATGAAGGCCAACATACCATTAGCCTTCTTTACCGCCTGCTGCACCTGCATGCTTACCTTCAGCGACTGGTGCACAAGGACACCCAGGTCCCGCTGCACACTCGGATTCTGGAGCCGTTCTCCCTTTAAGCAACACTCTGCTTTTTTATTCTTCCTGCCAAAGTGACCAACTTCACATTGTGCACCAGTTCAGGATGTGCTGCTCAAGTGGGGAGATTATGCTTCAGTTGTGCAGGGGCTGCATCTGGAGTATGGCGCACAGTAGCAGTCTCCTTATTTAAGGAAGGATGTTGATGTGTTCATGAGACTAACACCAGGATCGTGGCATCATAGAATTCCTGCAAAGCAGAAGGAGGCCATCTGGCCCATTGAGGCTGTACTGAGTCCCACTCCACTCCCCATCCAATCTTTGGTCACTAAGGGCCAAATTAACATGACCAACCCACCTAACCTGCACATCTTTGGGCTGAAGGAGGAAACCGGAGGGAACCCAGGCAGACACGGAGAGAACGTGCAGACTCCGCACAGTCACCCAAGGCAGGAATTGAACCTGGGTCCCTGGCGCTGCGAGGCAGCAGTGCTAACCACTGTACCGCCCTATGCGACGTGTCGATGAGGACAGGTTGGAGAGGGTAGACTTGTGTCCACTGGAGTTTGCAAGAGGGAAAGTGACTCGATCTAAATCTTTCAGTGCCTGAGGGGTATTAGACAGCATGGATGCTTTTAAGACAAAGCTAGATAGATTCTCAATTAATGCCTGGCGGTGGGGAGAAGGGGTTGGAGGGTATGGCAAGGTGAAGGGTTGCCAGGGCTATATGGAAATGTGGGGCTGAGGTTACAATCAGATCAGTAGCAATAGGGCAGTGGCTAGTGGGGTACCGCATGTGTCGGTGTCAGCTAATCACAATAGATATCAATGATTTAGATGAGGGAACAAAATGTAATGCCTCCAAATTTGCAGATGACACCAAGTTGGGGGGGGGGGGAGGGTGAGCTGTGAGAAGTATGCAGAGATTCTTCAGTGTGATTTGGACAAGTTGAATGAGTGGACACACGAACGGCAAATGCAGTATAATCTGGATAAATGCAAGGTTATCCACTTTGATAGCAAAAATGGGAAGACAAACTATTATGTAAGTGGCCATAAATTAGGAGAGGGGATTGTGCACGAGACCTGAGTGTCCTTGTGCACCAGTCGCTCAAGGTAAGCGTGCAGGTACAGCAGGCGGTAAAGAGGTCAAATGGTATGTTGGCCTTCATTGCGAGAGGTTTCGAGTATAGAAGCAGGGATGTGTTGCTGCAATTGTACAGTGCCTTGGTGAGGCCACACCTTGAATATTGTGTGCAGTTTTGGTCTCCTTATCTGAGGAAGGAAGTTCTTGCTCTCGCGGGAGTGCAGCGAAGGTTTACCTGACTGATTCCAGGGATGGTGGGACTGACGTATGAGGAGAGATTGAATCGGTTAGGATTATATTCGCTGGAGTTCAGAAGTTTGAGGGCGGAATTTATAGGAACATATAAAATTCTAAGAGGACTGGACAGGGTAGATGCAGGAAGGATGTTCCCGATGGTGGGTGTGTCCAGAACCAGGGGTCACAGCCTGAGGATTCAGGGTAAACCATTTCGGACAGAGATAAGGAGACATTTCTTCACACAAAGAGAGGTGAGTCTGTGGAATTCATTACCACAGGAAGTAGTTGAGGCCAAAACATTGAATGTGTTCAAGAAGCAGTTAGATATAGCACTTGGAGAGAATGGGAGCAAAGGCTATGGGGAAAAGCGGGATTAGGCTGTTGAGTTGGATGATCAGCCATGATCATAATAAATGGCAGAGCAGGTCTCGAGGGGCTGAATGGCCTCCTCCTGCTCCTTGTCCATGTGTAAGGAATGCAGAGTTTGAGTCAGGTTGAAAACACCCAGTGACTGGCCTCTCCATCATATTGCCAAGAACGGATAGCTTGACCTTGGGGCCAAGCGACAATAGGCAGTGAGGCATTAGGGACTGGAATCCCGGCTGAGCTAAGACCAGTCAGAGACTCGTACGGTTTGATGCTTCACGTTGGAGCCCTGGATACTGCGGGGGATTCCTGGTAAGTGTGTGTGAGCTCTTCCCCTGTCACGTGTGGCAGTTCATTTTTGATTCTGTTTTTTTCTTTTGCCTCCTAAATGAAGTTTGATTCAGGTTAGGGGGGTGGTCGGGGGGGGGGGGGGGGGGGGGGGGGGGGGGATGGGGGGATGGGGGATCAAGCAGTGGAATCTAGCACTTTTAGTTTCCCACTTGGGCCGTTTGATAAATTCACTGTCTTTCGACTCCGTGGATTTCATACAGCAGCGTGTGATCGAGAGATTGTTGGACACTGAGGGGAATGCTGAAGGACATGGGGGATATGTGGAGGAGGTGGGGGGAGAGGGTCAGCCAGAGGCTGAATTAAGGTAGAGTTGTGGGAGAGGGTCAGCCACAGGCTGGATTAAGGTGGAGTTGAGAGGGAAGGTCAGCCACAGGCTGGATTAAGGTGGAGTTGAGAGGGAGGGTCAGCCACAGGCTGGATTAAGGCGGAGATGAGGGGGAGGATTGACCACAGGCTTGAGCGAGGCGGAGTTGAGGGAGAGGGCTAACCACAGGCTTGAGCGAGGCGGAGTTAAGGGCGAGGGCTAACCACAGGCTTGAGCGAGGCGGAGTTGAGGGAGTGGGCTAACCACAGGCTTGAGCGAGGCGGAGTTGAGGGAGAGGGCTAACCACAGGCTTGAGCGAGGCGGAGTTGAGGGAGAGGGCTAACCACAGGCTTGAGCGAGGCGGAGTTGAGGGAGAGGGCTAACCACAGGCTTGAGCGAGGCGGAGTTGAGGGAGAGGGCTAACCACAGGCTCGATTGAGACGGAGCTGGTAGAGGTATGTTTGACCAACCTTAATGTTTTTGAAGAGATGGGAATCCTATGGGGAGGAACTCACCTCCTGACTCCCCACGCTAACTCCCACCGTCCACATCCGCTCCTCCCCCCACCGACGCACAGCGGCAGCCGTGTGTCCCGTCTACAAGATGCACGGCAGCCACTCGCCGAGGCTCCTTCGACAGCACCTTCCAAACCCGCCACCTCTCCCACCGAGAGGGACAAGGGGCAGCAGAGGCACGGGGCCCGCCGAGGAGGACAAGGGGCAGCAGAGGCACGGGGAACTCCATTGGCTGCAAGTTCCCCCTCCCAGCCCCCCCCCCCCACCCCCCCCCCCCCCCCCCCCCCCCCCCCCCCCCCCCCCACACACACACCTTCCTGGCCGGGAAATCTATTGGCCGATCCTTCACTGTCACTGGAATGCCCTAACAGCGCTGTGGTTGTACCTACACCAGACGAGACTGCAGCAGGTTCAATAGGCTTACCCACCACCTCTGGAGCGTGACTCACTTGTCAACGGTGACGTGGACCGACGGGAAGATAGGGTCATTGGTCGACTGGAAGAAATTTAACATGGTCCCGCCACAGAAGAAGTGTACGCGGTTATGCATGCTGCGTGTCTCTCCCACTGGGTTCTGTGGGTCAATGTAACCTGTGAAAGAGAGAGAGAGAGGGCGCATCAATTCTTGACCCATCAATGAGAAGAAAAGGCCGGACTGTCCATCCGTTTGTCTGGCAAATCCCGGATCTGGGTTTTCCTACCCGACAGTGGGGTCCCCTCCCACTCCCGTCACCAGCCACCAATTTCCCAAGATTGGCGGTCAAAATGGCGGCCGGGGCCGATGGATGCACACGCGGGAAATCGTCTTCCACCGGCCCCTGTGCTTTAAGCCACAAGGGGAACGCTATTCCCCCCCCCCCCTCAATGCAGTGCAAACCCCCTCCTCAAGGTTCAAGTCAGCCACCCCTTACGCACATCCGTGCCCAGCCCCCCCCCTCTCTCTTCCAACATCCCGAAAACCTCACGGCTTTGGACAATGTGGGCCTGGAGTCACCTCTGACCTGAGGAGGCTGAGTTAATGATTTAGACTTGATTGTCAGAGGTCCCATGCAGGGACAAAACTTTTTGAGTGATGGGCCTCCAACGTATTTGATGGAACCATCAATTCACCAGACATGTGTTTCTGATGTGAATCGAGGCTTTAATCGACTTACTTCAGAGCCAGCCTGTTACCTGTCGATGAACTCGTAGTGAACTCAGGCTGATTCTGGACACGGGTATTTATACAGCTGCACTAGGGGGAGGAGTCATGGACGGAGCCAAGGGTGGAGCCCTGGACAAGTTCCTGAGTGCTCCCAGCGCTACTCCCCCTAGTGGTAGGATAGCGCCACTGCGCTTACAAAGACAGTGTGAATTAACATATATACATCTATATTACATTCACCAAAGTATTCCCCACCACTCACCAAGAAACAGACAGAGCTTAGCTAATATTTCCCGATTGAGGGGCAATTTAGCGTGGCCAATCCACCTTCCCTGCACATCTTTGGGTTTGGGGGCGAAACCCACGCAGGGAGAATGTGCAAACTCCACACGGACAGTGACCCAGGGCCGGGATCGAACCCGGGTCCTCGGCGTCGTGAGACAGCAGTGCTAACACTGTGCCACCGTGTTGCTCCAATAGATCTGATCTAAGCTCGTGCCACATCCAGTCGTGAATGGGGGCGGACAAATAAACGACTCAAAGGAGGAGGAAGCTCCACAAATATCCCCATCCGCCAAGATGGAGGAGCCCAGCACATCTGTGCAAAAGACGAGGCTGAGGCATTCGCAACAATCTTCAGCCAGAAGTGCCGAGTGGATGATTCATCTCGGTCTCCTCCAGAGGTCGTCAGTCTTCAACCAATACCACTTTCTCCATGGGATATCAAGAAACAGCTGAAGGCACTGGATACTGCAACGACTATAGGCCCAGACAATATTCCGACAATTCAATTCCTGAAGACTTGTGCGCCAGAATTTTCCGCGCCCCGAACCAAGCTGTTCCAGTACAGCTACGACACTGACATCTACCCAACAATGTGGAAAAATTGCCCAGGTGTATCTTGTGCACAAGCAACAGAACAAATCTAACCCGACCGATGGCTCTCCCATTGGTCTACTTCAATCATCAGCAAAGTGATGGAAGGAGTTATCAACACTGCAATCAAGCGGCACTTACTCAACCTGCTCACGGACGCTCAGTTTGGGTTCCGCCAGGGTCACTCAGCTCCTGACCTCATTACACCCTTGGACATGGACAAAAGAGCTGAATGCCAGAGGTGAGGTGAGAGTGACTGCCCTTTGACATCAAGGCAGCATTTGACTGAGTGTGGTATCAAGGAGCCCTGGCTAACCAGGAGTCAATGGGAATCAGAGGGAAAACTCTACGCTGGTTGGAGTCATACCCGGCACAAAGGAAGATGGTTGTGGTGGATGGCCGTCAATCATCTCAGTCCCGGAACATCACTGCATGGGTTCCTCAGGAGTCCTAGATCTGGTCCTGTGAAATGAGACAGGATTGATCTCATAGGGATCCTCTTGGAAGGAGCGATCACAATATGGTGGAATTTAAAATACAGATGGAGGGTGAGAAGGTAAAATCAAACACTACCGTTTTGTGCTTAAACAAAGGAGAGTACAATGGGATGAGAGAAGAACTGGCTAAGGTAGACTGGGAGCAAAGACTTTATAGTGAAACAGTTGAGGAACAGTGGAGAACCTTTCAAACGATTTTTCACAGTGCTCAGCAAACGTCTATACGAACAAAAATTAAGGACGGTAGAAAGAGAGTAAATCGACCGTGGATATCTAAGGAAATAAGGGAGACTATCAAATTGAAGGAAAAAGCATACAACCTGGCAAAGATTGATGGGAGACTAGAGGACTGGGAAATCTTTAGGGGGCAACAAAAAGCTACTGAAAAAGCGATAAAGAAGAGTAAGATAGAGTATTAGAGTAAATTTGCTCAGAATATCAAAAGAAGCAGTAAAAGTTTGAACAAATATATAAAACAAAAAAGAGTGGCTAAGGTAAATATTGGTCCTTTAGAGGATGACAAGGGAGTTTTAATAATGGGAGATGAGGAAATGGCTGAGGAACTGAACAGGTTTTTTGGGTCGGTCTTCACAGTGGAAGACACACATAACATGCCAGTGACTGATAGAAATGAGGCTATGACAGGTGAGGACCTTGATAGGATTGTTATCACTAAGGAGGTAGTGATGGGCAAGCTAATGGGGCTAAAGATAGACAAGTCTTCTGGACCTGATGGAATGCATGCCAGAGTGCTAAAAGAGATGGCTAGGGAAATTGCAAATGCACTAGTGATAATTTACCAAAATTCACTAGACTCTGGTGTGGTCCCGGCGGATTGGAAATTAGCAAACAATGACACCACTGTTTAAAAAAGGAGGTAGGCAGAAAGCGGGTAATTATAGGCCAGTTAGCTTAACTTCGGTAGTCGGGAATATGCTGGAATCTATCATCAAAGAACAAGGAAACAAAGAACAAAGAAGATTACAGCACAGGAACAGGCCCTTCGGCCTCCCAGCCTGCGCCGATCCAGATCCTTTATCTAAACCTGTTGGCTATTTTCCAAGGTCTACTTCTCTCTGTTCCCCACCCGTTCATATATCTGTCCAGATGCATCTTAAATGATGCTATCGTGCCCGCCTCTACCTCCTCCGCTGGCAAAGCATTCCAGGCACCCACCACCCTCTGCGTAAAAAAAATTTCCACACGCATCTCCCTTAAACTTTCCCCCTCTCACCTTGAAATCGTGACCCCTTGTAATTGGAAGAAATAGGGAGGCATCTGGATGGAAATTGTCCCATTGGGCAGACGCAGCATGGGTTCATAAAGGGCAGGTCGTGCCTAACTAATTTAGTGGAGTTTTTTGAGGACATTACCAGTGCGGGGGATAACAGGGAGCCAATGGAATGTGGTATATCTGGAATTCCAGAAAGCCTTTGACAAGGTGCCACACAAAAGGTTGCTGCATGAGATAAAGATGCATGGCATTAAGGGTAAAGTAGTAGCATGGATAGAGGATTGGTTAATTAACAGAAAGCAAAGAGTGGGGATTAATGGGTGTTTCTCTGGTTGGCAATCAGTAGCTAGTGGTGTCCCTCAGGGATCCGTGTTGGGCCCACAATTGTTCACAATTTACATAGATGATTTGGAGTTGGGGACCAAGGGCAATGTGTCCAAGTTTGCAGACGCCAATAAGATGAGTGGGAAAGCAAAAAGTGCAGAGGATACTGGAAGTCTGCAGAGGGATTTGGATAGGTTAAGTGAATGGGCTCGGGTCTGGCAGATGGAATACAATGTTGACAAATGTGAGGTTATCCGTGTTGGTAGGAATAACAGCAAACGGGATTATTATTTAAATGATAAAATGTTAAAACATGCTGCTGTGCAGAGAGACCTGGGTGTGCTAGTGCATGAGTCACAAAAGGTGGTTACAGGTGCAACAGGTGATTAAGAAGGCATATGGAATTTTGTCCTTCATTGCTAGAGGGATGGAGTTTAAGACTAGGGAGGTTATGCTGCAATTGTATAAGGTGTTAGTGAGGCCGCACCTGGAGTATTGTGTTCAGTTTTGGTCTCCTTACTTGAGAAAGAACGTACTGGCACTGGAGGGTGTGCAGAGGAGATTCACTAGGTCAATCCCAGACCTGAAGGGGTTGGATTACGAGGAGAGGTTGAGTAGACTGGGACTGCACTTGTTGGAATTTAGAAGGATGAGGGGGGATCTTATAGAAACATTTAAAATTATGAAGGGAATAGATAGGATAGATGCGGACAGGCTGTTTCCACTGGCGGGTGAAAGCAGAACTAGGGGGCATAGCCTCAAATAAGGAGAAGTAGATTTAGGACTGAGTTTATGAGGAACTTCTTCACCCAAAGGGTTGTGAATCTATGGAATTCCTTGCCCAGTGAAGCAGTTGAGGCTCCTTCATTAAATGTTTTTAAGATAAAGATAGATAGTTTTTTGAAGAATAAGGGATTAAGGGTTATGGTGTTCGGGGCGGAAAGTGGAGCTGAGTCCACAAAAGATCAGCCATGATCTCATTGAATGGCGGAGCAGGCTCGAGGGGCCAGATGGCCTACTCCTGCTCCTAGTTCTTATGTTCTTATGTTCTTACTATCCTTGGCCCAACCATCTTCAGCTTCTTCATCAATGATCTACATCATAATATCAGAAGTGGGGATGTTCGCTGATGACTGTACAATGTTCAGCACCATTCGCAACTCCTCAGACACTGAAGCAGTCCGTGTCCAAATGCAGCAAAACCTGGACAATATCCAGGCTAGGGGCTGACAAGTGGCAAGTTACATTTGCGCCATACAAGTGCCAGGCAATGGCTATCTCCTACAAGAGAGGATCTAACCATCACCCTTTGACATTCAATGGCATTCCCATCGCTGAATCCCCCACACTCAACATCCTGGGGGTTCCCATTGATCAGAAACTGAACTGGACCCAGCCATATAAACACTGTGGCTCCCAGAGCAGGTCAGAG
>NC_052165.1:91702953-91775453 GCF_902713615.1 Scyliorhinus canicula | reverse complement strand
GGAGTATCCTCTGCCTGCGCTATTTTTCAATGCGTTATGGAGAGCATTTTGAGAGGTTTACTGCGTGTTGCTGTTTACTTAGATGACGTTTTGATCACAGGGACGTCGGAGCAGGAATATTTGGAAAATTTGGAGGCTGTCCTTAGACGCTTTTCGGAGGTTGGAGTCCGTTTACGTCGTACAAAGTGCGTCTTTCAGGTGAAGGAAGTAGTCTACCTGGGTTATCGGGTGGACCGGGAAGGTTTGCACCCCGTCGCAGAGAAGGTGCAATTCAACAGGCCCCCGCCCCGACTGACACTTCTCATCTTCGTTCGTTTCTCGGCCTCGTAAACTATTCCGGGAAGTTCCTCCCCAATCTGGCAACTATGCTGGCTCCGTTGCAGCTTCTGCTAAAGAAGAATCTCACCTGGGTTTGGGGTCAGCCGCAGGAAACCGCTTTCCGGCGGGTAAAACAACAATTGTCGTCGTCTGGGTTACTAACCCACTGTAATCCTGGAAAGCCTTTGCTCGTCACATGTGATGCACCCCGTATGGTATTGGGGCCGTCCTGTCCCACAAGATGGAGAACGGAGCCGAGCGGCCGATAGCTTTCACCTCCCGCACATTGACTGAAGCGGCAAAAAAGTACGCACAGATTGAGGAGGGGGGCCTGGCTGTGGTCTTTGCGGTGAAACGTTTCCACCAGTACATGTATGGCCGCCACTTCACTATCGTGACTGATCATAAGCCTCTGCTGGGCCTTTTCAGAGAGGATAAGCCAATACCGCCCATTGCTTCCGCACGGATCCAGCGCTGGGCTTTGTTGCTCGCTGCATACGAGTATTCTCTGGAACACAAACCAGGAACCCAGATAGGGAATGCCGACGCACTGAGTTGACTGCCTTTATCGACCGGCCCCATGTCGACCCCCACGACCGGTGAGGTGGTTGCAACCCTAAATTTTATGGACACCTTGCCTGTCACGGCATCACAGATCCGTGAGTGGACCCAGACGGAGCCAGTCTTCTGGGTCGATGGACACGAGACTGGCTCGTTTTTTGTTTTCATATAGGACCACCCCCCATGCGGTGACTGGGTAGCTCCCGCAGAACTCCTAATGGGCCGGAGACTTCACACCCGCCTTAGCATGGTTTTCACGGACATTGGCGCAAAAGTACGCCGCACACAAGAACGGCAGGGACATGGTTTTTCTTGGCATCGGCCGATTCGGCAGTTTACGCCCGGTGACCCAGTGTTCATTCAGAATTTTGCTGGTGGTGCCCAGTGGGTCCCTGGCGTAATCTTTCGCCAAACGGGCCCTATCTCTTACCAGGTACAAACCCAGGGTCGTCTCCAGCGCAAACATGTAGACCATGTTCGGTCCAGAAGACTATCCCTTCCAGGAACTCATTCCTACAGCCGCAGAGACCAGACACAATGGAAAGTATTCCTCACAATCTTCCTCTGGTGCCTCACTCAAAGCCTGCGCAGGTCGTGACAGAACCGCGTGGAGATAAAGACGCCGTGATGACGGAGGCAGCAGACTCTGACTCCGAGATGGAGACACAAGACACCTCTGAGGGGGAATCCTCAGGCCCACAGGCCGTGGATGGACAACCGTTCCGCCGTTCATCATGGAAGCGCCGGTCTCCATCCCGTTACACGCCGCCTGATCCAGCGCCTCGTGCAAATGGGGTCCGGCCTGCGGCAAAACGAGTCCGACACCCTCCTTCGCCAGGGTCTTCGGATTCCTTGGACATTGGTGGGGGGGGGGGGGGGGGGGGGACGTTATAACCTGACTGCTTACCATTGGCTGTGGACTAATGAACATCCCACAATCCTGTGGGAGTATGAGCTTCCCCAATGAGGGGGGCGGAGAAATCATTAGCAGATTCCCTGCATAAATAAAGCTGGCCAGTTTGGAACCGGCTAGAGAGAGGAGTGAGCAGCAAGGGAAGTTGTTGCTGCTGTTGTGTGTATATATATGTTATTGTAAATAAATATTATTTCTTTGTATCCTGAAAACTCGTGCTGGATTCTTCGAGGCCCTCACAAAACCACACTCCCTCACATCGCCATCAATGCCTTTACCTTCCAATGCATTGCGAAAAGAATAGGGTGCAGTGAAGTCATAGGGTGGAGTGTCAAAATTGGAGAGGTTCAGACAGGCACGCACATCATCCCAGGTGGGCAGGCCTCCATATTCTTCATGTGGCTGGTTGAACCGCAGAATCGGTTCACCGGGTACTGGCGGGCAGACCAGACCAAAATCCAGCTGGTTAACCCCATCGCCAATGCAGTATGTCTGAGAAAACACAAAGTAGACACATCAAACCCAGGACAGGTACAGCACGGGGTTAGATACAGAGTAAAGCTCCCTCTACACTGTCCCCATCAAACACTCCCAGGACAGTACAGCACGGGGTTAGATACAGAGTAAAGCTCCCTCTACACTGTCCCCATCAAACACTCCCAGGACAGGTACAGCACGGGGATAGATACAGAGTAAAGCTCCCTCTACACTGTCCCCATTAAACACTCCCAGGATAGGTACAGCACGGGGATAGATACAGAGTAAAGCTCCCTCTACACTGTCCCCATCAAACACTACCAGGACAGGTACAGCATGGGGTTAGATACAGAGTAAAGCTCCCTCTACAGTGTCCCCATCAAACACTCCCAGGACAGGGATAGCACGGGGTTAGATACAGAGTAAAGCTCCCTCTACACTGTCCCCATCAAACACTCCCAGGATAGGTACAGCACGGGGATAGATACAGAGTAAAGCTCCCTCTACACTGTCCCCATCAAACACTCCCAGGGCAGGTACAGCATGGGGTTAAATACAGAGTAAAGCTCCCTCGAAACTGTCCCCATCAAACACTCCCAGGGCAGCTACAGCACGGGGTTAGATACAGAGTAAAGCTCCCTCTGCACTGTCCCCATCAAACACTCCCAGGACAGGTACAGCACGGGGATTGATACAGAGTAAAGCTCCCTCTACAATATCCCCATCAAACACTCCCAGGACAGGTACAGCACGGGGTTAGATACAGAGTAAAGCTTCCTCTACACTGTCCCCATCAAACACTCCCAGGACAGGTACAGCACGGGGTTAGATACAGAGTAAAGCTTCCTCTACACTGTCCTCATCAAACACTCCCAGGACAGGTACAGCACGGGGTTAGATACAGAGTAAAGCTCCCTCTGCACTGTCCCCATCAAACACTCCCAGGACAGGTACAGCACGGGGTTAGATACAGAGTAAAGCTTCCTCTACACTGTCCTCATCAAACACTCCCAGGACAGGTACAGCACGGGGTTAGATACAGAGTAAAGCTCCCTCTGCACTGTCCCCATCAAACACTCCCAGGACAGGTACAGCACGGGGTTAGATACAGAGTAAAGCTCCCTCTACACTGTCCCCATCAAACACTCCCAGGACAGGTACAGCACGGGGTTAGATACAGAGTAAAGCTCCCTCTACACTGTTCCCATCAAACACTCACAGGACAAGTACAGCACGGGGTCAGATACAGAGTAAAGCACCCTCTACACTGTTACATATCATAGAATTTACAGTGCAGAAGGAGACCATTCGGCCCATCAAGTCTGCACCGGCTCTTGGAAAGAGCACCCTACCCAAGGTCAACACCTCCACTCTACCCCATAACCCAGTAACCCCACCCAAGACTAAGGGCAATTTTGGACAATTTATCATGGCCAATCCACCAAACCTGCACGTCTTTGGACTGTGGGAGGAAACCGGAGCATCCGGAGGAAACCCACGCAGACATGGGGATAACGTGTGGACTCCACACAGACAGTGACCCAAGCCTTGAATCGAACCTGAGACCCTGGAGCTGTGAAACAATTGTGCAATCCACAATGCTGCCCTTAAAAAATATCAATTTCTACAGTCATCACAGCATTTGTGAACCAGATGTGTTTCTACAACAATCAACGGAGTGTCCTGGTCATCATTACAGATTTGCTTTTAATTCCAGATTCAATTCATTGGCTTTTAAATTTCACAAGCTGGTCTGGTGGGATTTGAACCAGTTTCCCCTGGACATTGGCCTAGGCCTCTGGATTGTTAGTCCAGTGACAATGCCACTTCGCCTCCCCTCCCCTGCCATCAAACACTCTGGTGAACATAAATCTGCAGCTCTTTGGAATGAATTTGAACAGAGTAGTTTGGCAGCTTTGTGTCGGATTCAGCCGCCGCTCTCTCGAGTCAAATCGGCTTCCTTATTTAAAGTTTAAAATTTATTTTTCCGATTATGGGGCAATTTAGCTTGGCCAGTCCACCCACACTGCACATCTTTGGGTTGTGGGGGTCAGACCCAGGCAGACAACGGGGAGAATGTGCAAACTCCAAACGGGCAGTTAACTGGGGCCGTGATCGAACCCGGGTCCTCAGCGCCGTGTGGCAGCAATGCTAACCATGCCGCCCAAATCGGCTTGGTCAGTAGCCAGTCGGAGCTGGCACTCACTGTCTGCCAGCTACTGGAGTGGCAGAACTCCGAGCCAGGCGGTGCTCCTGTGTGGGCATGGTGGCGCACCAACCTGCCCACTTTGCCTGACTCCTGGCCCAGCTCAGGGCCCCTGCTGGCTCCACGATTCGTGAGGCGGGGGTGTGTGTGTGGCGTGGGGAGTGGGGGGAGGGGTGGGGGGGGGGAGACGAACCCACTGCGCACCGGAACCAAGCCCTACAAAACCGCCGAACTGACCCTCTGCTCGCTCCACACGGCTCACGCACCACCCTCTCAATCAGTTGACCTATCGGCGCTCACCCGCCAGGAACTGAATGTCGACGCGGTTGACAGATTGCCGTCGGCATTGTTGCTTCCGAAGAGCTCGTTCGTGCAGACGTTGCAGCCGGCTTTCCCGATCCAGGTCCAGCCGGGGATGTAGAAGCTGTCATCCCCCGTCATATTCCGGATCTCGCGCTCCAGATGCATGAGGAGCATCCTGTGCCATCCCAAGAAGGCACTGCCACGGTGGGCAAAATTGGGCTGGGCTGTGGTGATGACGGTCTTGGAACAGATGTAGTGCTGGTAGACGGTGATGTCGTATATGGTGGCCCGACGGAAGGTCAGGGGCGAACCGGGCTTGGCACTGGTGCTAGCGTAGATGGCGTACCGCTGGCTGAGGGTGTACTTGGAGGCGTCCAGGCGGCGGATGAAGCGCTGCCGCTCGCACCTCGTCATGGCAGCCAGGTCGTGGCGGACCACCACGTGTCTCTCCCGGCACCGCGCGCCACGCCAGCCGTACTGGCACTCGCCACAGTCCGCGCCCCCGTAGTGTCCCCAGCAGACGCACAGGCGCCGGAAGAAATAGCTCGGCCAGCGCAAGCGGAAGTCCCCGCTCTCCCACTGCCAGGTGTCGTTCTCATGCTGTTCGGATGCCATTTTGTCCACCATGATGTCCCGGCAGCTCCCCCGCCCAGAGGCCCAGCCGCACGGCGAGCCGTCACCCCAGAACACGGGGCAGCACTCGCCGGCTTCCTGATTCACGTCATTGGCGCACTGGATGGGGATCTGTGCCTGGGCAGACCCCAGGAGCAGCAGCACACACACCAGCTCCAACGCCTGGGCCATTGAGTTAGAGAGCCTGGAATCGCTGTGCCCAGTGGGCACTGTGAGCTGCTCTAGCCCATCTCACCGGCTTTATATTAGAGCAATTCCTCGCCATGACCCAATGTTCCCAGCTGTTATCTGACCCACATCAGAGATTAGCATCAAGGACATTTTGGCTTATGTCATCAATATCCTGTTTGGCTGCCATCAGACTCTGTAATGTTCCCCATGTCTCTCTCTCTCTCTCTCTCTCGCTCTGGATCTCTCTCTTTCCTTAACCACATGATGGATGTGCCAGTGCGACATGATGTCCCCGTCCACATCACCTTCCACCACTTCTTCGTGAGCAGACCAAAGGGGCAGGAATCACACATAGAACATTACAGCGCAGTACGGGCCCTTCGGCCCTCGATGTTGCGCCGACCTGTGAAACCATCTGAAGCCTATCTGACCTACACTATTCCATTTTCATCCATATGTCTATCCAGTGACCACTTAAATGCCCTTAAAGTTGGCGAGTCTACTACTGTTGCAGGCAGGGCGTTCCACACCCCTACTACTCTCTGAGTAAAGAAACTGCCTCTGACATCTGTCCTATATCTACCACCCCTCAATTTAAAGCTATGTCCCCTCGTGTTGGTCATCACCATCCGAGGAAAGAGACTCTCACTGTCCACCCTATCTAACCCTTTGACTATCTTATATGTCTCTGTTAAGTCACCTCTCAGCCTTCTCCTCTCTAATGAAAACAATCTCAAGTCCCTGAGCTTTTCCTCGTAAGACCTTCCCTCCATACCAGGCAACATCCTAGTAAATCTCCTCTGAACCCTTTCCAAAGCTTCCACATCCTTCCTATAATGTGGTGACCAGAACTGCACGCAGTACTCCAGGAGCGGCCGCACCAGAGTTATGTACAGCTGCAACATGACCTTGTGGCTCCAAAACTCAATCCCCCTACTGATAAAGGCTAGCACACCATAGGCCTTCTTAACAGCCCTATTAACCTGGGTGGCAACTTTCAGGGATCTATGTACCTGGATGCCGAGATCTCTCTGTTCATCTACACTACCAAGAATCTTGCCATTAGCCCAGTACTCTGCATTCCTGTTACTCCTTCCAAAGTGAACCACCTCACACCTTTCCGCATTAAACTCCATCTGCCACCTCTCAGCCCAGCTCTGCAGTTCTTACCTTTCACGCACAGCGTGGATGCGGGGCGTCGCTGGCCGGCCCATCATTCGTAACCCATTCCTTTTGGGGATGGTGGGTGAGCCGCCATCTCGGACCCGCTGCCGTCACATGGTGCACCCACAGTCCCGTTGGGGAGGGAGTTACGGAATTTGTCCAGCTTTCTTGTGCACAGGACATAACCTGGGCCAATTTCCCTGCATTGCCAGGTAGATGCCAGTGTTGTAGCTGCAGTGGTACAGCTTGGCTAGGGGTGCGGCAAGTTCTGGAGCACAGGTTTCCAGTACTATTTCCAGAAAATAGTCAAGGCCCGTAGCCTTTGCAGTATCCAGTGCATTTGGCTATTTGTTGAGATCATGTGGAGTTATTCGAATTGGCTGAAGGCTGATATTTGTGAGGCTGGGGATCTCTGGAGGAGTCCGAGATGGGAGGATGGCACTCTAACCGAAGATGGTTGCGAATGCCTCAGCCTTGTCCTTTGCACAGATGTGCTGTGCTGGATGGGGATATTTGTGGAGCCCCCTCCTCCAGTGAGTTGTTCAATTGTCCACCACCAACCATGGTTGGATGTGGCAGGGATTAATCAAAAACAGTCAGCATGCATTTGTTAAGGGGAGGGTCATGTCTGACCAACGTGATTGAATTTTTCGAAGATGTGACCAGGTGTGTCGGTGAGGGAAATGTATTTGACATAGTCATAGAGTTATAGATGTTTACAGCAAGGAAACAGGCCCTTCGGCCCAGCTTGTCCATGCCGCCCAGTTTCTATCACTATGCTAGTCCCACTTGCCGAATTTGGTCCATATCCCTCTATACCCACCCTGCCCATGTAACTGTCTAACTGCTTTTTAAAAGACAAAACTGTACCCGCTCTACCACTGCCTCTGGCAGCTCGTTCCAGACACTCACCACCCTCTGTGTGAAAACACTGCCCCCCTGGACCCTTTTGTATCTCTCCCCTCTCACCTTAAACCTATCCCCTCTAGTTCTAGACTCCTCTCCCTTTGGGAAAAGATGTTGTCTATCTGCCTTATCGATGCCCCTCATTATTTTATAGGCCTCGATCAGATCACCCCTAAGCCTCCTACACTACAGGGATAAAGTCCCAGCCTATCCAACCTCTCCTTATAACTCAGACCATCAAGTCCTGGTAGCATCCTCCTAAATCTCTTCTGCACTCTTTCTAGTTTAACAATATCCTTCCTATAATAGGGTGACCAGAACTGAGCACAGTATTCCATGTTTGGCCTTACTAATGTCTTGTACAACTTCAACGAGACGTCCCAACTCCTGTATTCAATATTCTGACCAATAAAACCCAGCATACTGAATGCCTTCTTCACCACCCTGCCCACCTGCGGCTCCATCTTCAAGGAGCTATGACCCTGTAACTCCGAGATCTCTTTGTTCTGTGACTCTCCCCAACTCCCCACCATTAACTGAATAGGTCCTGCCCTGATTCGATCGACCAAAATGCATCACTTCACATTTATCCAAATTAAACTCCATCTGCCATTCAGCGGCCCACTGATATAACCTTCCTCACTGTCCACCATGCCAACAATCTTGGTGTCATCTGCAAACTTACTAACCATGCCTCCTACATTCTCATCCAAATCATTAATATATATAACAAATAACAGTGGACCCAGCACCGATCCCTGAGGCACACCGCTGGTCACAGGCATCCAGTTTAACTTAGACTTCAGCACGGCCTTTGATAAGGATCCACATGGGAGACTGACAGCGAAGGTAAGAGCCCCTGGATACCAGGAAATTTGGCAAATTGGATCCAGAATTGGCTGAGTGGCAGGAAGCAGAGGGTGAGGATCGAAGGGTGTTTTTCTGACTGGAAGCCTGTGTCCAGTGGGATCCCGCAGGGATCAGTGTTGGGCCCTTGCTGTCTGTGGTTTATATAAATGATTTAGATCTGAATGTAGGAGGGTTGATCAGTAAGTTTGCGGATGACACGAAAATTGGTGGGGTGGGAAATAGTGAGGAGGATAGCCTTCGATTACAGCAGGATATAGACGGGCTGGGCAGATGGGCTGATCAGTGGCAAATGCAGTTCAATCCGGATAAATGTGAGGTGATGCACTTGGGCAGGACAAACAAGGCAAGCGAATGGATGATAAACAACAGGACCCTGGGAACCCCCGAGGATCAGAGGGACCTTGGTGTGCATGTACACCTGTCCCTTAAGGTATTAGAGCAGGTGGATACAGTGGTGAAGAAGGTCTATGGTAAACGTGCCTTTATTAGCCGAGACATAGAGTTTAAGAACTGGAACTGTATAAAACGTTGGTTCGGCCAAAGCTGGAGTATTGTGGGCAGTTCTGGAATCCACATTGTAGGAGGGATGTGATAGCCACTGGAAAGGGTGCAGAGGGGATTTACCAGGATGTTGCCTGGGCTGGAGAGTGTTAGTTATGAAGAGAGATTGGATAGACTGGGGTTGTTTTCCTTGGAGCAGAGGAGACTGAGGGGGGACAGGATTGAGATGTATAATATTATGAGGGGCATATAGACAGGAAGAAACATTTCCCCTCAGTGAAGGGGTCAATGATTAGGGGACATAAAATAATCTTTATTATTGTCACAAGTAGGCTAACATTAACACTGCAATGAAGTTACTGTGAAAAGCCCCTAGTCACCACACTCCTGCGCCTGTTCGGGTACACTGAGGGAGAATTCAGAATGTCTAGTTCACCTAACATCACGTCTTTCGGGACTTGTGGGAGGAAGCCGGAACGCCCGGAGGAAACCCACGCAGACACGGGGAGAACGTGCAGACTCCGCACAGACAGCGACCCAAGCCGGGAATCGAACCTGGGAGTCTGGCGCTGTGAAGTATCAATGCTAACCACTGTGCACATAGATTTACGGTGAGGGGCAGGAGGTTTCGAGGGGATGTGAGGGAAAACCTTTTCACCCAGAGGGGGGTGGGAGTCTGGAACTCGCTGCCTGAAAGGGGGGTGGAGGCAGAGACCCTCAGACCATTTCAGAAGGATTTAGAGATGCTCTTGTGATCCCGGGGCAGACACGGCTATGGAACAAGTGCTGGGAAATGGGATTAGAATGGTTCGGTGGTTGAGCTCCACATGAATTGGGAAGAGGAGGAGCCCACTCAGCCTCTTGATCCTGCTCCGCCCAGTCAATAAGATGGTGACTGACTGGAACCTCAGCCCCACAGTCCCGCTTCCCCCCACCCCCCGACAATCTCTCACCCCCCCCTCCCTCGTTAATCCAGAATCTATCCAGCTCTGCTTGAAAAATTTTCAATCTGCTCCTTCTTGTCTACCTTCTCCACCTGTGTTGCCCCTTTCAGTGGCCTGTGGATCTGTAACCCTAGATCTCTCTAACTTTCAATACTACCATTCACTGTATATTCCCTACCTGCATTTGACCTTCCAAAGTGCATTAGCTCACATTTGTCCGGATTAAACTCCATCTGCCATCTCTCCGCCCAAGTCGCCAAACGATCTAAACCCTGCTGTATCCTCTGACAGTCCTCATCGCTATCCGCATTTCCACCAACCTTTGTGTCGTCTGCAAACTTACTAATCAGACCAGTTACATTTTCCTCCAAATAATTTATATATACTACGAGGTCCCAGCACTGATCCCTGTGGAACACCACTAGTCACAGCCCTCCAATTAGAAAGCACCCTTCCATTGCTACTCTCTGCCTTCTATGACCGAGCCAGTTCTGTATCTATTTTGCCAGCTCACCTCTGATCAACACTCCCTGAGAACTGACCCTCTGACGGGTACCCTTGTAATGTGGGGGCCAGATCAGTGTTGCTCCTCTCCTATTCTGTTGATGCTGCCATGTTAACGGTGCCACGCTTCTTACCCTGTGCCAAGAACCCACCCCACCTCCCCCAGCTCCCTCGGGACATGATGTTTACCTGTCCAGCGGACCGTGCTCCCAGCTGGAGGGAGCTCACGTCTGCTGTGACCGTGAACAAAGGCTGGCTCCCTTATCTGAGTTCTCCACCTTGAACAGAGTGGGGTCAGTGACGCTGTGGATCACGGCTCACATTGTGTTAGCGCAACGTTCTGTCCCATGATTCAGATAACATTTCAATGCTGCCAACACACACGGGACTGTCCCGACCTCCGGAGGAGACGTGTTCAGGGTCAGATCACCGAAAAATAAAATATCCCAGAACCACTAATCGCCCTCTCCTCGAATCCACATCCTGCCCATCAGTACAAAACCCTCCACCATCAGTACAGACCTTCCACCATCAGTACAGACCCCTCCACCATCAGTACAGACTCCTCCACCATCAGTACAGACCCCTCCACCATCAGTACAGACCCCCCCACCATCCGTACAGAGCATCCACCATCAGTACAGACCCCCCCACCATCTGTACAGACCCCTCCTCCATCAGTACAGATCCCTCCACCATCAGTACAGACCCCCCCACCATCAGTACAGACCTCCCACCATCAGTACAGACCCCTCCACCAACAGTACAGACACCTCACCATGTATAGACCCCTCCACCATCGGTACAGACCCCTCCACTATCAGTACAGACCCCCCAACATCAGTACAGACACCCCCACCATCGGTACAGACCCCCCCACCATCAGTACAGACCCCTCCACCATCAGTACAGACCCCACCTCCATCAGTACAGACCCCACCTCCATTAGTACAGACCCTTCCTCCATCAGTACAGACCCCTCCACCATCAGTACAGACCCTCCCCCACCATCAGTACAGACCCTCCACCATCAGTATGACCTCTCCTCCGTCAGTAAAGAGCCCTCCACCATCAGTACAGACCCCTCCACCATCAGTACAGACCCCCCCACCATCAGTACAGACCCCCCCACCATCAGTACAGACCCCCCCACCATCAGTACAGACCCATCCACCATCAGTACAGACGCTCCACCATCAGTACAGAACCCTCCTCCATCAGTACAGACCATCCCACCATCAGTACAGACCCTCCTCCATCAGTACAGACCACCCCACCATAAGTACAGACCCTCCACCATCAGTACAGACCCTCCATCATCAGTACAGACCACCCAACCATAAGTACAGACCCTCCACCATCAGTACAGACCCTCCATCATCAGTACAGACCCTCCACCATCAGTACAGACCCCTTCACCATCAGTACAGACCCCCCACCATAAGTACAGACCCCTCCACCATCAGTACAGACCCCCCCCCACCATCAGTACAGACCCCCGCACCATCAGTATAGAGCCCTCCACCATCAGAACAGACCCCTCCACCATCAATACAGACCCCACCTCCATCAGTACAGACTCCACCTCCATCAGTACAGACCCTCCACCATCAGTACAGACCCTCCACCATCAGTACAGACGCTCCACCATCAGTAGAGACCCCTCCACCATCAGTGCAGAGCCCCCACCATCAGTACAGACCCCTCCACCATCAGTGCAGAGCCCCCACCATCAGAACAGACCCCTCCACCATCAATACAGACCCCACCTCCATCAGTACAGACTCCACCTCCATCAGTACAGACCCTCCACCATCAGTACAGACCCATCCACCATCAGTACAGACGCTCCACCATCAGTACAGACCCCTCCAGCATCAGTGCAGAGCCCTCCACCATCAGTACAGACCCCTCCACCATCGATACAGACCCTCCCCCACCATCAGTACAGACCGTCCACCATCAGTACGACCCCTCCTCCGTCAGTAAAGAGCCCTCCACCATCAGTACAGAGCCCTCCTCCATCAGTACAGACCCCTCCTCCATCAGTACAGACCCCTCCTCCATCAGTACAGACCCCTCCACCATCAGTACAGACCACCCCACCATAAGTACAGACCCTCCACCATCAGTACAGAACCCTCCACCCAGTACAGACCCCTCCACCATCAGTACAGACCCTCCACCATCAGTACAGACCCCCCCATCATCAGTACAGACCCCCCCCCGCCATCAGTACAGAGCCCTCCACCATCAGAACAGACCCCTCCACCATCAATACAGACCCCACCTCCATCAGTACAGACTCCACCTCCATCAGTACAGACCCTCTACCATCAGTACAGACCCTGCACCATCAGTACAGACCCTCCACCATCAGTACAGACCCCTCCACCATCAGTGCAGAGCCCCCACCATCAGTACAGACCCCTCCACCATCGGTACAGACCCCTCCACCATCAGTACAGACCCTCCCCCACCATCAGTACAGACCGTCCACCATCAGTACGACCCCTCCTCCGTCAGTAAAGAGCCCTCCACCATTAGTATAGAGCCCTCCTCCATCAGTACAGACCCCTCCTCCATCAGTACAGACCCCTCCACCATCAGTACAGACCACCTCACCATAAGTACAGACCCTCCACCATCAGTACAGACCCCTCCACCCAGTACAGACCCTCCACCATCAGTACAGACCCCTCCACCATCAGTACAGAGCCCCCACCATCAGTACAGACCCCTCCACCATCAGTACAGACACCTCCACCATCAGTACAGACCCCTCCACCATCAGTACAGACCCTCCACCATCAGTACAGACCCTCCATCATCAGTACAGACCACCCAACCATAAGTACAGACCCTCCACCATCAGTACAGACCCTCCATCATCAGTACAGACCCTCCACGATCAGTACAGACCCCTCCACCATCAGTACAGACCCCCCACCATAAGTACAGACCCCTCCACCATCAGTACAGACCCCCCCACCATCAGTACAGACTCCCGCACCATCAGTACAGAGCCCTCCACCATCAGAACAGACCCTCCATCATCAGTACAGACCACCCAACCATAAGTACAGACCCTCCACCATCAGTACAGACCCTCCATCATCAGTACAGACCCTCCACCATCAGTACAGACCCCTTCACCATCAGTACAGACCCCCCACCATAAGTACAGACCCCCGCACCATCAGTATAGAGCCCTCCACCATCAGAACAGACCCCTCCACCATCAATACAGACCCCACCTCCATCAGTACAGACTCCACCTCCATCAGTACAGACCCTCCACCATCAGTACAGACCCTCCACCCAGTACAGACGCTCCACCATCAGTAGAGACCCCTCCACCATCAGTGCAGAGCCCCCACCATCAGTACAGACCCCTCCACCATCAGTGCAGAGCCCCCACCATCAGAACAGACCCCTCCACCATCAATACAGACCCCACCTCCATCAGTACAGACTCCACCTCCATCAGTACAGACCCTCCACCATCAGTACAGACCCATCCACCATCAGTACAGACGCTCCACCATCAGTACAGACCCCTCCACCATCAGTGCAGAGCCCTCCACCATCAGTACAGACCCCTCCACCATCGATACAGACCCTCCCCCACCATCAGTACAGACCGTCCACCATCAGTACGACCCCTCCTCCGTCAGTAAAGAGCCCTCCACCATCAGTACAGAGCCCTCCTCCATCAGTACAGACCCCTCCTCCATCAGTACAGACCCCTCCTCCATCAGTACAGACCCCTCCACCATCAGTACAGACCACCCCACCATAAGTACAGACCCTCCACCATCAGTACAGACCCCTCCACCCAGTACAGACCCCTCCACCATCAGTACAGACCCCTCCACCATCAGTACAGACCCCCCCATCATCAGTTACAGACCCCCCCCCGCCATCAGTACAGAGCCCTCCACCATCAGAACCGACCCCTCCACCATCAATACAGACCCCACCTCCATCAGTACAGACTCCACCTCCATCAGTACAGACCCTCTACCATCAGTACAGACCCTCCACCATCAGTACAGACCCTCCACCATCAGTACAGACCCCTCCAACATCAGTGCAGAGCCCCAACCATCAGTACAGACCCCTCCACCATCGGTACAGACCCCTCCACCATCAGTACAGACCCTCCCCCACCATCAGTACAGACCGTCCACCATCAGTACGACCCCTCCTCCGTCAGTAAAGAGCCCTCCACCATTAGTATAGAGCCCTCCTCCATCAGTACAGACCCCTCCTCCATCAGTACAGACCCCTCCACCATCAGTACAGACCACCTCACCATAAGTACAGACCCTCCACCATCAGTACAGACCCCTCCACCCAGTACAGACCCTCCACCATCAGTACAGACCCCTCCACCATCAGTACAGAGCCCCCACCATCAGTACAGACCCCTCCACCATCAGTACAGACACCTCCACCATCAGTACAGACCCCTCCACCATCAGTACAGACCCTCCACCATCAGTACAGACCCTCCATCATCAGTACAGACCACCCAACCATAAGTACAGACCCTCCACCATCAGTACAAACCCTCCATCATCAGTACAGACCCTCCACCATCAGTACAGACCCCTCCACCATCAGTACAGACCCCCCACCATAAGTACAGACCCCTCCACCATCAGTACAGACCCCCCCACCATCAGTACAGACCCCCGCACCATCAGTACAGAGCCCTCCACCATCAGAACAGACCCCTCCACCATCAATACAGACCCCACCTCCATCAGTACAGACTCCACCTCCATCAGTACAGACCCTCCACCATCAGTACAGACCCTCCACCATCAGTACAGACGCTCCACCATCAGTACCGACCCCTCCACCATCAGTGCAGAGCCCCCACCATCAGTACAGACCCCTCCACCATCAGTGCAGAGCCCCCACCATCAGAACAGACCCCTCCACCATCAATACAGACCCCACCTCCATCAGTACAGACTCCACCTCCATCAGTACAGACCCTCCACCATCAGTACAGACCCATCCACCATCAGTACAGACACTCCACCATCAATACAGACCCCTCCACCATCAGTGCAGAGCCCTCCACCATCAGTACAGACCCCTCCACCATCGATACCGACCCTCCCCCACCATCAGTACAGACCGTCCACCATCAGTACGACCCCTCCTCCGTCAGTAAAGAGCCCTCCACCATCAGTACAGACCCCTCCTCCATCAGTACAGACCCCTCCTCCATCAGTACAGACCCCTCCACCATCAGTACAGACCACCCCACCATAAGTACAGACCCTCCACCATCAGTACAGACCCCTCCACCCAGTACAGACCCCTCCACCATCAGTACAGACCCCTCCACCATCAGTACAGACCCCCCCATCATCAGTACAGACCCCCCCCCCGCCATCAGTACAGAGCCCTCCACCATCAAAACAGACCCCTCCACCATCAATACAGACCCCACCTCCATCAGTACAGACTCCACCTCCATCAGTACAGACCCTCTACCATCAGTACAGACCCTCCACCATCAGTACAGACCCTTCACCATCAGTACAGACCCCTCCACCATCAGTGCAGAGCCCCCACCATCAGTACAGACCCCTCCACCATCGGTACAGACACCTCCACCATCAGTACAGACCCTCCCCCACCATCAGTACAGACCGTCCACCATCAGTACGACCCCTCCTCCGTCAGTAAAGAGCCCTCCACCATTAGTACAGAGCCCTCCTCCATCAGTACAGACCCCTCCTCCATCAGTACAGACCCCTCCACCATCAGTACAGACCACCTCACCATAAGTACAGACCCTCCACCATCAGTACAGACTCCTCCACCCAGTACAGACCCTCCACCATCAGTACAGACCCCTCCACCATCAGTACAGAGCCCCCACCATCAGTACAGACCCCTCCACCATCAGTACAGACACCTCCACCATCAGTACAGACCCCTCCACCATCAGTACAGACCCCCCCACCATCAGTACAGAGCCCTCCACCATCAGAACAGACCCCTCCACCATCAATACAGACCCCACCTCCATCAGTACAGACTCCACCTCCATCAGTACAGACCCCTCCTCCATCAGTACAGACCCCTCCACCGTCAGTACAGACCCCTCCACCATTAGTAGAGACCCCTCCTCCATCAGTACAGACCCCTTCACCATCAGTACAGACCCCACCTCCATCAGTACAGACCCTCCCACCATTAGTACAGAACCTCCCCCACCATCAGTACAGACCGCCCACCATCAGTTCGACCCCTCCTCCGTCAGTAAAGAGCCCTCCACCATCAGTACAGACCCCTCCACCATCAGTACAGACCCCCCCATCATCAGTACTGACCCCCCCCCCCCATCAGTACAGAGCCCTCCACCATCAGAACAGACCCCTCCACCATCAATACAGACCCCACCTCCATCAGTACAGACTCCCCCTCCATCAGTACAGACCCTCTACCATCAGTACAGACCCTCCACCATCAGTACAGACCCTCCACCATCAGTACAGACCCCTCCACCATCAGTGCAGAGCCCCCACCATCAGTACAGACCCCTCCACCATCGGTACAGACCCCTCCACCATCAGTACAGACCCTCCCCCACCATCAGTACAGACCGTCCACCATCAGTACGACCCCTCCTCCGTCAGTAAAGAGCCCTCCACCATTAGTACAGAGCCCTCCTCCATCAGTACAGACCCCTCCATCAGTACAGACCCCTCCACCATCAGTACAGACCACCTCACCATAAGTACAGACCCTCCACCATCAGTACAGACCCCTCCACCCAGTACAGACCCTCCACCATCAGTACAGACCCTCCACCATCAGTACAGAGCCCCCACCATCAGTACAGACCCCTCCACCATCAGTACAGACACCTCCACCATCAGTACAGACCCCTCCACCATCAGTACAGACCCCCGCACCATCAGTACAGAGCCCTCCACCATCAGAACAGACCCCTCCACCATCAATACAGACCCCACCTCCATCAGTACAGACTCCACCTCCATCAGTACAGACCCCTCCTCCATCAGTACAGACCCCTCCACCGTCAGTACAGACCCCTCCACCATTAGTAGAGACCCCTCCTCCATCAGTACAGACCCCTCCTCCATCAGTACAGAGCCCTCCACCATCAGAACAGACCTCTCCACCATCAATACAGACCCCACCTCCATCAGTACAGACCCCACCTCCATCAGTACAGTCCCTCCCACCATTAGTACAGAACCTCCCCCACCATCAGTACAGACCGCCCACCATCAGTTCGACCCCTCCTCCGTCAGTAAAGAGCCCTCCACCATCAGTACAGAGCCCTCTTCCATCAGTACAGACCCCTCCACCATCAGTACAGACCCCTCCACCCAGTACAGACCCTCCACCATCAGTACAGACCCCTCCACCATCAGTACAGACACCTCCACCATCAGTACAGACCCCCCTACCATCAGTACAGACCCTCCCACCATCAGTACAGACCCCTCCACCATCAGTACAGACCCCCCACCATCAGTACAGACCCCTCCACCATCAGTACAGAACCCTCCACCACCAGTACAGACCCCCCCACCATCCGTACAGACCCTCCTCCATCAGTACTGACCCCTCCACCTTCAGTACAGACCCCTCCACCATCAGTACAGACCCTCCACCATCAGTACAGACCCCCACCATCGGTACAGACCCTCCACCATCAGTACAGACCCTTCACCATCAGTACAACCATCTCCTCCATCAGTAAAGTGCCCTCCACCATCAGTTACGAGCCCTCCTCCATCAGTACAGACCCTCCACCATCAGTACAGACCCCCACCATCAGTACAGACCCATCCTCCATCAGTACAGACCCCTCCACCATCAGTACAGATCCTCCTCCATCAGTACAGACCCCTCCACCATCAGTACAGACCCCTCCACCATCTGTACAGACCCTCCTCCATCAGTAAAGTGCCCTCCACCATCAGTACAGACCCCTCCACCATCAGTACAGACCCCTCCACCATCAGTACAGACCCTCCACCATCAGTACAGACCCTCCACCATCAACACAGACCCCACCCATCATCAGTACAGACCCCCCCACCATCCATACAGACCCCCCCACCATCAGTACAGACCCCCCACCATCAGTACAGACCCCTCCACCATCAGTACAGACCCCTCCACCATCAGTACAGACCCTCCACCATCAGTACTTACCCTCCCACCATCAGTACAGACTCCTCCACCATCAGTACAGACCCCTCCACCATCAGTACAGACCCCTCCACCATCAGTACAGACCTCCCACCATCAGTACAGACCCCTCCACCATCAGTACAGACCCCTCACCATGTACAGACCCCTCCACCATCGGTACTGACCCCTCCACCATCAGTACAGACCCCTCCACCATCTGTACAGACCCCTCCACCATCGGTACAGACCCTCCACCATCAGTACAGACCCCCCCCCACCATCAGTACAGACCCCTCCACCTTCAGTACAGAGCCTCCACCATCAGTACAGACCCCTCCACCATCAGTACAGATCCTCCACCATCAGTAGAGACCCCTTCACCATCAGTACAGACCCCACCTCCATCAGTACAGACCCTTCCTCCATCAGTACAGACCCCTCCACCATCAGTACAGACCCCTCCACCATCTGTACAGACCCTCCTCCATCAGTAAAGTGCCCTCCACCATCAGTACAGACCCCTCCACCATCAGTACAGACCCCTCCACCATCAGTACAGACCCTCCACCATCAGTACAGACCCTCCACCATCAACACAGACCCCACCCATCATCAGTACAGACCCCCCCACCATCCATACAGACCCCCCCACCATCAGTACAGACCCCCCACCATCAGTACAGACCCCTCCACCATCAGTACAGACCCCTCCACCATCAGTACAGACCCTCCACCATCAGTACTTACCCTCCCACCATCAGTACAGACTCCTCCACCATCAGTACAGACCCCTCCACCATCAGTACAGACCCCTCCACCATCAGTACAGACCTCCCACCATCAGTACAGACCCCTCCACCATCAGTACAGACCCCTCCACCATCAGTACAGACCCCTCCACCATCAGTACAGACCCCTCACCATGTACAGACCCCTCCACCATCGGTACAGACCCCTCCACCATCAGTACAGACCCCTCCACCATCTGTACAGACCCCTCCACCATCGGTACAGACCCTCCACCATCAGTACAGACCCCCCCCCCACCATCAGTACAGACCCCTCCACCTTCAGTACAGAGCCTCCACCATCAGTACAGACCCCTCCACCATCAGTACAGATCCTCCACCATCAGTACAGACCCCTCCACCCAGTACAGACCCTCCACCATCAGTACAGACCCCTCCACCATCAGTACAGACACCTCCACCATCAGTACAGACCCCCCTACCATCAGTACAGACCCTCCCACCATCAGTACAGACCCCTCCACCATCAGTACAGACCCCCCACCATCAGTACAGACCCCTCCACCATCAGTACAGAACCCTCCACCACCAGTACAGACCCCCCCACCATCCGTACAGACCCTCCTCCATCAGTACTGACCCCTCCACCTTCAGTACAGACCCCTCCACCATCAGTACAGACCCTCCACCATCAGTACAGACCCCCACCATCGGTACAGACCCTCCACCATCAGTACAGACCCTTCACCATCAGTACAACCATCTCCTCCATCAGTAAAGTGCCCTCCACCATCAGTTACGAGCCCTCCTCCATCAGTACAGACCCTCCACCATCAGTACAGACCCCCACCATCAGTACAGACCCATCCTCCATCAGTACAGACCCCTCCACCATCAGTACAGATCCTCCTCCATCAGTACAGACCCCTCCACCATCAGTACAGACCCCTCCACCATCTGTACAGACCCTCCTCCATCAGTAAAGTGCCCTCCACCATCAGTACAGACCCCTCCACCATCAGTACAGACCCCTCCACCATCAGTACAGACCCTCCACCATCAGTACAGACCCTCCACCATCAACACAGACCCCACCCATCATCAGTACAGACCCCCCCACCATCCATACAGACCCCCCCACCATCAGTACAGACCCCCCACCATCAGTACAGACCCCTCCACCATCAGTACAGACCCCTCCACCATCAGTACAGACCCTCCACCATCAGTACTTACCCTCCCACCATCAGTACAGACTCCTCCACCATCAGTACAGACCCCTCCACCATCAGTACAGACCCCTCCACCTTCAGTACAGAGCCTCCACCATCAGTACAGACCCCTCCACCATCAGTACAGATCCTCCACCATCAGTAGAGACCCCTTCACCATCAGTACAGACCCCACCTCCATCAGTACAGACCCTTCCTCCATCAGTACAGACCCCTCCACCATCAGTACAGACCCCTCCACCATCTGTACAGACCCTCCTCCATCAGTAAAGTGCCCTCCACCATCAGTACAGACCCCTCCACCATCAGTACAGACCCCTCCACCATCAGTACAGACCCTCCACCATCAGTACAGACCCTCCACCATCAACACAGACCCCACCCATCATCAGTACAGACCCCCCCGCCATCCATACAGACCCCCCCACCATCAGTACAGACCCCCCACCATCAGTACAGACCCCTCCACCATCAGTACAGACCCCTCCACCATCAGTACAGACCCTCCACCATCAGTACTTACCCTCCCACCATCAGTACAGACTCCTCCACCATCAGTACAGACCCCTCCACCATCAGTACAGACCCCTCCACCATCAGTACAGACCTCCCACCATCAGTACAGACCCCTCCACCATCAGTACAGACCCCTCCACCATCAGTACAGACCCCTCCACCATCAGTACAGACCCCTCACCATGTACAGACCCCTCCACCATCGGTACAGACCCCTCCACCATCAGTACAGACCCCTCCACCATCTGTACAGACCCCTCCACCATCGGTACAGACCCTCCACCATCAGTACAGACCCCCCCCCACCATCAGTACAGACCCCTCCACCTTCAGTACAGAGCCTCCACCATCAGTACAGACCCCTCCACCATCAGTACAGATCCTCCACCATCAGTAGAGACCCCTCCACCATCAGTACAGACCCCACCTCCATCTGTACAGACCCTTCCTCCATCAGTACAGACCCCTCCACCATCAGTACAGACCCTCCCCCACCATCAGTACAGACCCTCCACCATCAGTACGACCCCTCCTCCGTCAGTAAAGAGCCCTCCACCATCAGTACAGACCCCCCCACCATCAGTACAGACCCCTCCACCATCAGTACAGACCCCCCCCCACCATCAGTACAGACCCTCCCCACCATCAGTACAGAGCCCTCCTCCATCAGTACAGACCCCTCCACCATCAGTACAGACCCCCCCACCATCAGTACAGAGCCCTCCTCCATCAGTACAGACCCCCCCCCACCATCAGTACAGACCCCCCCCCCCCCACCATCAGTACAGACCCCCCCACCATCAGTACAGAGCCCTCCTCCATCAGTACAGACCCGTCCACCACCAGTACAGAGCCCTCCTCCATCAGTACAGGCCCCCCCACCATCAGTACAGACCCCTCCACCATCAGTACAGAGCCTCCACCACCATCAGTGCAGACCCCCCATCATCTATACAGACCCCACCTCTACCATGAGAGATACCTCCACCATGTCCAACCTAACTCCTCAGGGGGACTACCTCTCGCTGGGTAGTAGCTAACAGCCAGAATCTCTCTATCACTGGGGTCTCTCCTCCACCTCCCATCTGAACCAGGAGGATTGGTCAGAGGAGGAGAAAGCCCCATTGTGCCTCCCTCCTCTCCCTGCACACACCAGATAATGGACCATACGCCCCATTACTGCCCTCCTGCACCTGTAACGTCACAGTTTCAAGAATGTCTGAAAATATCTCCTCTTCGAGGATTTGGATAGTGAGGAGGTGAGTTACTCTCCGCAGGATTCCCAGCCTCTGACCAGCTCTGGGAGCCACAGTGTTTATATGGCTGGGTCCAGTTCAGTTTCTGGTCAATGGTAACCCCGGGATGTTATGGGCCAGCGATTAGAGAACCCCTAAATGTTTCATGGAGTTCATCTGACCCTCAACTTTTAATAGATTGCGGTATGGGGAGCACACGGTCCACTCTGCCGTTGTGGTACAGCAGAAATAGAAAAGTATTTTTGAAAGCAAAACGATGTTTATTCCATGAACTCAAGTTAACCTTTTTAAAACATACAGTGAACATCATAGAAAGAATTAATTCAAATACAACCCCCAAAGAATACAACACTAAGTAATCCTTTAAGCTTTCCTTTTAACATCCATACGACTTAAAAACAAAACCTTTAACAGAAGCACATCAGGTTAAAGTCACCACTGAAAACATTTACAATTCTGAATTGACCAAATGATCAAGAGATAGTCTTTTGATGGCAGAGAGATCAGCAGTACACCTGCTCTGTCTGGCTTCAGCTCCAACACTGAAAGCAAATCTAAAGCACACCCTGCAGCAAACAGCCTAAAACAAAAGTAAAAAGCCGACAGACAGCCCAGCTCCACCCACTCTCTGACATCACTGCAGTCGTAAACACCCATTTCTTAAAGATACTCTCACTGCAGATATTTATGTACACACCCATTTATAAACACCCATTTCTTAAAGGTACTCTCACATGACAGGATTCAGCGATGGTAATGCCATTGAATGTCATGAGGCGATAGATTCTCTCTTGTAGGAGATGGTTATTGCCTGGCACTTTTATGTTTTAGCACGTCCCTTTAAGGGGGTGAGTTCTCGGAACATAATGTGACCCTTCGGGCCAATCAGGCGAGAGCACGTGAACCCTGAGGCTGAGCATGGATTTCACTGTTAGGAGTCGTGGAGTATGGTCGCCTTTATCTCAGTTGCTGTAAATAGCTTTTTCCTTCATAAGCCATTGATTTAGAGAAATATAGAAAATAGGAGCAGGAGGAAGCCATTCGGCCCTTTGAGCCTATTCGCCATTCATTATGATCATAGCAATAATAATCTTTATTGTCACAAGTAGGTTTACATTAACACTGCAATTAAGTTACTGTGAAAAGCCCCTAGTCACAAAGGATCATCTGGACTCGAGAGGTTAGCTCTTTTCTATCCCTACAGATGCTGCCAGACCTGCTGAGATTTTCCAGCGTTTTGTTTTTGAATTCAGAATGTCCAATTCACCTAACAGCACGTCTTTCAGGACTTGTGGGAGGAAACCGGAGCACCCGGAGGAAACCCAACCAGACACGGGGAGAACGTGCAGACTCCGCACAGACAGTGACCCAAGCCGGGAATCGAACCTGGGACCTTGGAGCTGTGAAGCCACAGTGCTAACCGCTCTGGTACCGTATTGTCACAAGTAGGCTTACGTTAACACTGTAATGAAGTTGCTGTGAAAAGCTCCCTGGCTGATGATACAGCTCAATCGGGACGGCACGGTAGCACAGTGGTTAGCACTGCTGCCTCACAGCTCCAGGGTCCCAGGTTCAATTCCGGCCTTGGGTGACTGGCTGCGTGGAGTTTTCACTTCCTCCCCATGTCTGCGTGGGTTTCCTCCGGGTGCTCCGGCTTCCTCCCACAGTCCATTAGTTCATTTTTGGGTTGTACCATGGGACAAGGTGCCCACTCTGCCCGTCGTTTTTTGCCCTGGTGATAGAGCCATTGGCAATGGCTCTTAGAGTGTGGAGACATTGAAAAGGGATTGTGCAGTGTGGGAGTATCGAGCACAGGGTCTCGCTGTACGCAGACAACCTGTTGCTATATATTTCGGACCCACCAAGGGCAGAATTATGGGGATTTTGAAGGACTTTGGTCAGTTTTCCGGTTACAAGCTGAACACGGGAAATCGTGAGGCGCTCCCGATTGAGACCAGGGGGCAGGAGAGGAGGTTGGACGAGCTGCCTTCAAGGTGGTGGGGGGCTTGAGTATCCGGGTGGTGCGGGGCTGGGAGTAACTTCACAAGCTGAACCTGGCCGGGCTGGTGGAGCAGGTGAAGGGGGATTTTAAGAGTTGGGATGTTGCTGCCGCTCTCACTGGTGCGACGGGTGCAGACAGTTAAGATGACGGCGCTGCCGAGGTCCCTGTTTCTAATTCCGAACCTCCGGAACTTCGTCCCAAAGTCATTCTTTGAAAAAAGTCAATGTGTTGATTTTGGGGTTTGTGTGGGCGGGGAAGACCCCGCGGGTGGAGGGGGCGTTTTCAGAGCGGGGGGGGGGGGGGGGGGGGGCGAGGGAGGGGGAGGCTGACGTTGCCGAATATAATGAATCATTACTGGGCGGCTGACATTGCAATGGTCAGGAAATGGGTAGTGGGGGAGGGGTCGGTATGGGGGGTGGATGGAGGCGGCTTCTTGTCGGGGAACGGGTTTCGGGGCTTTGTTGAACGCCCCTGCCATTCTCGCCAGCCAGATGCTCTGTGAACCCTGTGGTGGTGTCGGCCGTGTGAGTATGGGGCCAGTGGAGGTAGCATCTGAGATTGGAGATTGAGGTGTGGGCACCGATTTGTGACAACCACAGGTTTGCACCGGGGGAGGGGGGCGGTGGCCGCGAGGTATCAGGTGGGGATTTGGGGAGCTGTTCGTGGGGAGCAGCTTTGCGAATTTAGAATTGAGAACAGTACAGCACAGAACAGGCCCTTCGGCCCTCAATGTTGTGCCGAGCAATGATCACCCTACTCAAACCCACATATCCACCCTATACCCGTAACCCAACAACCCCCCCCCTTAACCTTACTTTTTAGGACACTACGGGCAATTTATCATGGCCAATCCACCTAACCCGCACATCTTTGGACTGTGGGAGGAAACCGGAGCACCCGGAGGAAACCCACGCACACACGGGGAGGACGTGCAGACTCCGCACAGACAGTGACCCAGCCGGGAACCGAACCTGGGACCCTGGAGCTGTGAAGCATTTATGCTAACCACCATGCTACCATGCTGCCCAATTAGGGAGGAGGAGTTTGCCGGGGTGGGGGTGGGCTGGGGGGGTGGGGGGGGGGGGGGGGGGGGGTACAGCCGGGATGTGGGCCCAGGTCCTGTGGAGGGTGAATGTGTTCTCGTCGTGTACAAGGCTCAGCCTTATTCAGTTGAAAGTAGTTCACTTTTTATCTGTAAATTTAGAGGACCCAATTATTTTTTTACAATTAAAGGGCAATTTAGCTTTGCCAATCCACCTGAGCAGCACATTTTTGGATTGTGGGGGGGGGGGGGGGGGGGGTGAAACCGATGCAGATGGGGGAGAATGTGCAACCCAGGACCAGGATTTAAACCAGGGTCCTCATCGCCGTGAGGCAGCAGTGCTAACCACTGCTCGACTGTGCTGCCCGAGTTCAAAGTCGTCCACAGGCCAAATATGACGGTGGCTAGAACGAGCAGGTTCTTTGGGGAGGTTAAAATGGGGCAGGCAGTACGGAAGGAGGGATAGGGCAGAAGGGGTGCATGGCTATTCGCCAATTATTATGCTGTACAAGTTTGCTTTTGCTCTTATTTGTGTGTTTGTTGTTTATATAAATTCCTTCATAAAATATTTTTAAAAAGGAGATCATTCTTACCTGTGAAGCATCGCCTTTTAGTGCACAAATGGTGCAGAAAGGCCAATCTATCACAGAGGCCTCGAGCACTCGGTTTTGTTTATTTTAAAAGCGGTTTCCGGACTGCTTGATAACTTGAACAGAAATAACTGTTTTCTGGAAGAAATTCCAACCTGCTGTTTTGGAAAGGAAACAGGAGCATTCATACCAGGTCTTGAGTGCTGTGTCTGGGCCCTTTGAAAAGGGGTTTCTGGTTTATGGGATCTTGTTATTAAATTGGAACAGTTAAAGAGGGAAAATTATTTTGGATGATACATAGATTACTGTAGCTATGCGGGGTATTTATGTTGGTAGTTGATAAAAATGCTTACTGCGTGTGTTTATAAAAACACTAACTAGATTCATAGAATAAACTTTGTTTTTGATTAAAGTGCTTCAGGCCTCTGTTGAATCACACCTGAAAGGCAAGCCCTTGTGCTCATCGTGACCAAAATAAATAAACAGTTGTAGGTCAGGTGAACTCCATGATATACTTTGGAGTTTTCTAAACCCTGGCCCAGAAGAAAAGTTCCATCAATAAGTTTATGGATGACATTATGAAGCTTAGTTACTCACCAGAAACCCCTGTTGGGCTGATTCCTGGAGTGGCTAGGTCAACTGCACGTCATTTTGCAGGTCCATTCATGGACTCCATGTTCTTGCTCACCTTAGAGGCTCACTCCATGCGGTTGGACACGCACAAACTGAAGTCCATGACCTCATCAGCAACGATAAAATTTTTTACACATGGACACATGTGTTAGAAGCAGATTGGATCTGATATTTCTGAACTTGGCGGGGATTGTGGAGGCGAAGCAGATCGCACAGAAGAGACATCACGACTTGAAGAAAACCCGAGAGAGCATGTGAGGTGGACGACTTGGTCTATATGAAGAATTTTGGGGCTGGGCCGCATTGGATCCTTAAACACCCATGGCCAAAACAGGTCCGTGAAGGATGAAATATCTGTGCGGAGTTTGCTCGTTCTCCCCGTGTGTGCGTGGGTTTCCTCCGGGTGCTTCCGTTTCCTCCCACAGTCCAAAGATATTCAGGTTAGGTGGATTGGCCATGCTAAATTGCCCTTACTGTTTAAAGATGTGCAGACTAGGTGGGGTTATGGGGATAGGGCGGAGGAATGGCCCAGGCAAGGTGCTCTTTCGGAAAGGGCCTCATGGCCTCGTTCTGCAATGTAGTTCTGTCGGTATTGTAATTCCTTTCTTATTGAAATGTGTTAATCAGGTGGAGGGGTGTGGTCACGTGTCTCTTTAGGAGGGTGGGTTCTCGGAGAGTCATGTGACCTGTCAGGTCAATCGGGCCAGAAGGTGCCGAATCCTGGGACTGAGCTCAGGTTTTTCAGTTAGTTAGGAGTTTGGAGTTACAAAGTATGGTACTCTTTATCTCACTCTCAGGGTATAGTTACTTAATAAACCGTTTATTCGTTGATCTACTTGGTGATAGCTGAATTTCAAGATATTACACCTGGCACTTGTGTGGTGCGAATGTAACTTGCCGCTTGTCAGCCCCAAGCCTGGATATTGTCCAGGTTTTGCTGCATTTGGACATGGACGGCTTCAGTGTCTGAGGAGTTGTGAATGGGGCTGAACATTGTGCAGTCAGCAGCGAACATCCCCACTTCTGATATTATGATGTAGATCATTGATGAAGAAGCTGAAGATGGTTGGGCCAAGGATAGTAAGAACATAAGAACATAAGAACTATGAGCAGGAGTAGGCCATTGGCCCTTCGAGCCTGCTCCGCCATTCAATTAGATCATGGCTGATCTTTTGTGGACTCAGCTCCACTTTCCGGCCCGAACACCATAACCCTTAATCCCTTATTCTTCAAAAAACTATCTATCTTTATCTTAAAAACATTTAATGAAGGACCCTCAACTGCTTCACTGGGCAAGGAATTCCATAGATTCACAACCCTTTGGGTGAAGAAGTTCCTCCTAAACTCAGTCCTAAATCTACTTCTCCTTATTTGAAGGCTATGACCCCCAGTCATTGGTCATTGATGAAGCAGCTGAAGATGGTTGGGCCCTTTGGATACGACCCTGAGGAACTCCTGCAGTGATGTCCTGGAGCTGAGGTGATTGACCTCCAACCATCACAGCCACGTTCCTTTGTGCCGGGTATGACTCCAACCAGTGGAGAGTCTGAAAGAGCAAGAGCACAGGCCGCTGGCTGGGGAGGGGGCTTGAAGAGACATCTTGGTCCTGGACATCACCTCCTCATGTCAACCCGTATCCGTTCGGGCCTCGGTGCCCAGTGCGTGCCCCATGGCCCTAGATCTGGCGGACATTGGGTGGTTCGACTTCTGAAAAACACCACAGAACTCCAGAGGGTGGCAGGTCACAGGAGGAAGGGGGCAAAGGGGGGAACCTACCTAAAATGGAGCATCCTTCGACCACCCTTCCTCTCAAACTTGAAAAGGACGAAAGGAGTTTGAGAGACCTGATCATGAAGATTTATTCGGCTCTCTAAAGGCAGAAGGGTTCGGGACGTACTCCATTGCCCCGGGTGCAGCTGGCGTACGCGGCAGCAGAATGTCTCATCTGAACACACCCCCTGCTTGGATGGACTTTTACAACGGCCCAGAGCCCTGCCCCGAGGGGCCATTGCCCTACAATCGGAGCAGCCTTGGTGGGGGGTGGGGGGGGGGGGAAGATACCCTCAGTGCCCTTCAGCAGGGCTTGAAGGGGTTTCCTGTCCCTGCAGCCACTTGCCTTTGACCGCCGTCCGGATGCATCATGGACAGCACCGTTACCGTCCGGACGCATCGCAGACAGCACCGTTACCGTCCGGACGCTTCATGGACAGCACCGTTACCGTCCGGACGCAGCACAGACAGCACCGTTACCGTCCGGACGCTTCATGGACAGCACCGTTACCGTCCGGACGCATCAGGGACAGCACCGTTACCGTCCGGACGCATCACAGACAGCACCGTTACCGTCCGGACGCATCATGGACAGCACCGTTACCGTCCGGACGCATCACGGACAGCACCGTTACCGTCCGGACGCATCATGGACAGCACCGTTACCATCCGGACGCATCGCAGACAGCACCGTTACCATCCGGACGCATCGCAGACAGCACCGTTACCGTCCGGACGCATCAGGGACAGCACCGTTACCGTCCGGACGCATCACAGACAGCACCGTTACCGTCCGGACGCATCATGGACAGCACCGTTACCGTCCGGACGCATCACGGACAGCACCGTTACCGTCCGGACGCATCACGGACAGCACCGTTACCGTCCGGACGCATCACGGACAGCACCGTTACCGTCCGGACGCATCACGGACAGCACCGTTACCGTCCGGACGCATCACGGACAGCACCGTTACCATCCGGACGCATCACGGACAGCACCGTTACTGTCCGGACGCATCACGGACAGCACCGTTACCATCCGGACGCATCGCAGACAGCACCGTTACCGTCCGGACGCATCACGGACAGCACCGTTACCGTCCGGACGCATCACGGACAGCACCGTTACCGTCCGGACGCATCACGGACAGCACCGTTACTGTCCGGACGCATCACGGACAGCACCGTTACCATCCGGACGCATCCTGGACAGCACCGTTACCATCCGGATGCATCGCAGACAGCACCGTTACCGTCCGGACGCATCACGGACAGCACCGTTACCATCCGGACGCATCGCGGACAGCACCGTTACCATCCGGACGCATCCTGGACAGCACCGTTACCGTCCGGACGCATCACGGACAGCACCGTTACCGTCCGGACGCATCACGGACAGCACCGTTACCGTCCGGACGCATCATTGACAGCACCGTTACCGTCCGGACGCAGCACAGACAGCACCGTTACCGTCCGGACGCATCGCAGACAGCACCGTTACCGTCCGGACGCATCACGGACAGCACCGTTACCGTCCGGACGCATCACGGACAGCACCGTTACCGTCCGGACGCATCACAGACAGCACCGTTGCCGTCCGGACGCATCACGGACAGCACTGTTACTGTCCGGACGCATCGCAGACAGCACCGTTGCCGTCCGGACGCATCGCAGACAGCACCGTTACTGTCCGGACGCATCATGGACAGCACCGTTACCGTCCGGACGCATCACGGACAGCACCGTTACCGTCCGGACGCAACACGGACAGCACCGTTACCGTCCGGACGCATCACGGACAGCACCGTTACTGTCCGGACGCATCACGGACAGCACCGTTACCATCCGGACGCATCACGGACAGCACCGTTACTGTCCGGACGCATCGCAGACAGCACCGTTACCATCCGGATGCATCGCAGACAGCACCGTTACCGTCCGGACGCATCATGGACAGCACCGTTACCGTCCGGACGCATCATGGACAGCACCGTTACCGTCCGGACGCATCATGGACAGCACCGTTACCGTCCGGACGCATCACGGACAGCACCGTTACCGTCCGGACGCATCGCAGACAGCACCGTTACCATCCGGACGCATCGCAGACAGCACCGTTACCATCCGGATGCATCATGGACAGCACTGTTACCGTCCGGACGCATCATGGACAGCACTGTTACCGTCCGGACGCATCATGGACAGCACTGTTACCGTCCGGACGCATCATGGACAGCACCGTTACCATCCGGACGCATCGCAGACAGCACCGTTACCATCCGGATGCATCACGGACAGCACCGTTACCATCCGGATGCATCACGGACAGCACCGTTACCGTCCGGACGCAGCACAGACAGCACCGTTACCGTCCGGACGCATCACAGACAGCACCGTTACCGTCCGGACGCATCATGGACAGCACCGTTACCGTCCGGACGCATCATGGACAGTACCGTTACCGTCCGGACGCATCACGGACAGCACCGTTACCATCCGGACGCATCGCAGACAGCACCGTTACCGTCCGGACGCATCGCAGACAGCACCGTTACCGTCCGGACGCATCGCAGACAGCACCGTTACCGTCCGGACGCATCACGGACAGCACCGTTACTGTCCGGACGCATCACGGACAGCACCGTTACCGTCCGGACGCATCACGGACAGCACCGTTACTGTCCGGACGCATCACGGACAGCACCGTTACCGTCCGGACGCATCACGGACAGCACCGTTACCATCCGGACGCATCGCAGACAGCACCGTTACCGTCCGGACGCATCACGGACAGCACCGTTACCGTCCGGACGCATCACGGACAGCACCGTTACCGTCCGGACGCATCACGGACAGCACCGTTACCGTCCGGACGCATCACGGACAGCACCGTTACCGTCCGGACGCATCATGGACAGCACCGTTACCATCCGGACGCATCATGGACAGCACCGTTACCATCCGGACGCATCGCAGACAGCACCGTTACCGTCCGGACGCATCACGGACAGCACCGTTACTGTCCGGACGCATCACGGACAGCACCGTTACCATCCGGACGCATCACGGACAGCACCGTTACCATCCGGACGCATCATGGACAGCACCGTTACTGTCCGGACGCATCACGGACAGCACCGTTACCATCCGGACGCATCGCAGACAGCACCGTTACCGTCCGGACGCATCGCAGACAGCACCGTTACCGTCCGGACGCATCGCAGACAGCACCGTTACCATCCGGACGCATCATGGACAGCACCGTTACCGTCCGGACGCATCACGGACAGCACCGTTACCGTCCGGACGCATCATGGACAGCACCGTTACCGTCCGGACGCATCACAGACAGCACCGTTACCATCCGGACGCATCACGGACAGCACCGTTACCGTCCGGACGCATCATGGACAGCACCGTTACCGTCCGGACGCATCATGGACAGCACCGTTACCGTCCGGACGCATCGCAGACAGCACTGTTACCGTCCGGACGCATCATGGACAGCACCGTTACCGTCCGGACGCATCGCAGACAGCACCGTTACCATCCGGACGCATCATGGACAGCACCGTTACCGTCCGGACGCATCATGGACAGCACCGTTACCATCCGGACGCATCACGGACAGCACCGTTACCATCCGGACGCATCGCAGACAGCACCGTTACCGTCCGGACGCATCATGGACAGCACCGTTACCATCCGGACGCATCACGGACAGCACCGTTACCGTCCGGACGCATCACAGACAGCACCGTTACCATCCGGACGCATCGCAGACAGCACCGTTACCGTCCGGACGCATCATGGACAGCACCGTTACCGTCCGGCGGGATTATCTCTGTGGTGGTCTCTCGACGCGGAGCGCTCCCCTTCAGCATCGAGGACCTGCAGCTGTCCCAAGCAACCATAGGGCACGTTGTTCACGAACCCGCAAATTTTCTGCATGTTTTGCAGCCATGTGGAGTCCGTGAATCACATAATTTGATTAGAGATAGACAACACGGTTTTGTGATGGGTACGTCGTGCCTCACAAACCTTATTGAGTTCTTTGAGAAGGTGACCTAACAGGTGGATGAGGGTAAAGCAGTGGTGTATATGGATTTCAGTAAAGAACATAAGAACTAGGAGCAGGAGTAGGCCATCTAGCCCCTCGCGCCTTATCCACCATTCAATGAGATCGTGGCTGATCTTTGTGGACTCAGCTCCACTTTCTGGCCCGAACACCATAACCCTTAATCCCTTTATTCTTCAAAAAAAATCTATCTTTACCTTAAAAACATTTAATGAAGGAGCCTCAACTGCTCCTCAACTGGTAAGGAATTCCATAGATTCACAACCCTTTGGGTGAAGAAGTTCCTCCTAAACTCAGTCCTAACTCTACTTCCCCTTAATTTGAGGCTATGCCCCCTAGTTCTGCTTTCACCCGCCATTGGAAACAACCTGCCCGCATCTATCCTATCTATTCCCTTCATTATTTTATATGTTTCTATAAGATCCCCCCTCATCCTTCTAAATTCCAACGAGTACAGTCCCAGTCTACTCAACCTCTCCTCGTAATCCAACCCCTTCAGCTCTGGGATTAACCTAGTGAATCTCCTCTGCACGCCCTCCAGTGCCAGTACGTCCTTTCTCAAGTAAGGAGACCAAAACGGAACACAATACTCCAGGTGTGGCCGCACTAACACCTTATACAATTGCAGCATAGCCTCCCTACTCTTAAACTCCATCCCTCTAGCAATGAAGGACAAAATTCCATATGCCTTCTTAATCACCTGTTGCACCTGTAAACCAACTTTCTGTGACTCAGGAGATTGAGGAGGGAACGTGGGCGCATGCCCTGGAAAGAGTGAATTCCTCCTCTTCCTGTGCGAGGCTTAGCCTCATACAGTTCAAGGTGCTACATAGGGCCACATGACCGGGACGAGGATGAGTAGGTTTTTCAGGGGCGAAGACAGGTGTGCGAGGTGCTCGGGGAGCCCAGCAAACCATGCCCATATGTTTTGGGCGTGCCCAGCGTTGGGGGAATTTTGGAAGGGGGTGGCAAGGACGGTGTCGAGGGTGGTGGGATCCAGGGTCAAGCCAGGCTGGGGACTCACAATTTTTGGGGTTGCATTGGAGCCGGGAGTGCAGGAGGCGAAAGAAGCTGTTGCTCTGGTCTTTGCGTCTCTAGTAGCCCGGCGAAGGATTTTGCTTCAATGGAAGGATGTGAGGTCCCCAAGCGTGGAGGCCTGGGTCAATGATATGGCGGGGTTCATTAAATTGGAGAGGGTGAAATTTGCCCTGTGGGGATCAGTACAGGGGTTCTTTAGGTGGTGGCAGCCTTTCCTTGACTTCCTGGCAGTACGGTAGGGAAATAGGCCGGCAGCAGCAACCTGGGGGGGGGTCTGTTTCAGGGGAGGGGAGGAGTGTGTAAATGTGTATATGTGTTTATTGAATATGCGTGGTGTTTATATTTTTCTTCTTTTGGTCGCCATTTGGGGGGGGTTGGTTGGGTCTTAGGGGTTATTATGTTTTTCTTTTGTTGTTAATACTGTTTTATTTTCTGTTTTTGATGTTTTTCGAAAATTCCAATAAAAATTATTTTTCAAAAAAACTTTCTGTGACTCATGCACTAGCACACCCAGGTCTCTGCACAGCGGCATGCTTTAATATTTTATCATTTAAATAATAATCCCGTTTGCTGTTATTCCTACCAAAATGGATAACCTCACATTTGTCAACATTGCATTCCATCTGCCAGACCCTAGCCCATTCACTTAACCTATCCAAATCTCTCTGCAGACTTCCAGTATCCTCTACAGTTTTCACTTTACCTCTCATCTTAGTGTCGTCTGCAAACTTGGACACATTGCCCTTGGTCCCCAACTCCAAATCATCTGTATAAATTGTGAACAATCGTGGGCCCAACACCGATCCCTGAGGGACACCACTAGCTACTGATTGCCAACCAGAGAAACACCCATTAATCCCCACTCTTTGCTTTCTATTAATTAACCAATCCTCTATCCATGCTACTACTTTACCCTTAATGCCATGCATCTTTATCTTATGCGGCAACCTTTTGTGTGGCACCTTGTCAAAGGCTTTCTGGAAATCCAGATATACCACATCCATTGGCTCCCCGTTATCTACTGCACTGGTAATGTCCTCAAAAAATTCCACTAACTTAGTTAGGCACGACCTGCCCTTTATGAACCCATGCTGCGTCTGCCCAATGGGACAATTTCTATCCAGATGCCTCGCTATTTCTTCCTTAATGATAGATTCCAGCATCTTCCCTACTACTGAAGTTAAGCTCACTGGCATATTTTTACTCGCTCTCTGTCTACCTCCTATTTTAAACAGTGGCGTCACGTTTGCTAATTTCCAATCCACCGGGACCACCCCAGAGTCTAGTGAATTTTGGTAAATTATCACTAGTGCTTTTGCAATTTCCCTAGCCATCTCTTTTAGCACTCTGGGATGCATTCCATCAGGGCCAGGAGACTTGTCTACCTTTAGCCCCATTAGCTTGCCCATCGCTACCTCCTTAGTGATAACAACCCTCTCAAGGTCCTCACCTGTCATAGCCTCATTTCTATCAGTCACTGGCATGTTATTTGTGTCTTCCACTGTGAAGACCGACCCAAAAAACCTGTTCAGTCCCTCAGCCATTTCCTCATCTCCCATTATTAAAACTCCCTTGTCATCCTCTAAAGGACCAATATTTACCTTAGCCGCTCTTTTTTGTTTTATATATTTGTAGAAACTTTTACTGTCTGTTTTTATATTCTGAGCAAGTTTACTCTCATAATCTATCTTACTCTTCTTTATAGCTTTTTTAGTAGCTTTCTGTTGCCCCCTAAAGATTTCCCAGTCCTCTAGTCTCCCACCAATCTTTGCCACTTTGTATGCTTTTTTCTTCAATTTGATAGTCTCCCTTATTTCCTCAGATATCCACGGTCGATTTTCCCTCTTTCTACCGTCCTTCCTTTTTGTTGATATAAACCTTTGCTGAGCACTGTGAAAAATCGCTTGGAAGGTTCTCCACTGTTCCTCAACTGTTCCACCATAAAGTTTTTGCTCCCAGTCTACCTTAGCTAGTTCTTCTCTCATCCCCTTGCAATCTCCTTTGTTTAAGCACAAAACACTAGTATTTGATTTTACTTTCTCACCCTCCATCTGTATTTTAAATTCCACCATATTGTAATTGCTCCTTCCGAGAGGATCCCTAACTATGAGATCATGAATCAATCCTGTCTCATTACACAGGACAAGATCTAGGATCGCTTGTCCCTCGTTGGTTCCGTTACATACTGTTCTCGGAAACTATCGCGGATACATTCTATAAACTCCTCCTCAAGGTTGCCTTGACCGACCTGATTAAACCAATCGACATGTAGATTAAAATCCCCCATGATAACTGCTGTACCATTTCTACATGCATCAGTAATTTCTTTGTTTATTGCCTGCCCCACCATAATGTTACTATTTGGTGGCCAATAGACTACTCCTATCAGTGACTTTTTCTCCTTACTATTCCTGATTTCCACCCAAATGGATTCAACCTTATCCTCCATAGCACCGATGTCATCCCTTACTATTGCCCGGATGTTATCCTTAAATAACAGAGCTACACCACCTCCCTTACCATCCACTCTGTCCTTCCGAATAGTTTGATACCCTCGGATATTTAACTCCCAGTTGTGACCATCCTTTAACCATGTTTCAGTAATGGCCACTAAATCATAGTCATTCACGATGATTTGCGCCATCAACTCATTTACTTTATTCCGAATACTACGAGCATTCAGGTAAAGTACACTTATGTTGGTTTTTTACCTGTTTTGAATCTTAACATCTCCAGTTTCATTCCTGTTCGTATTACTGGGCCTATTCATTGAGCTCCCCTCAGTCACTGTACCTTGTACTGTCGCCCTTTTTGATTTTTGACTATGGCTTCTCTGCCTTACACTTTCCCTCTTACTTCCTTTTCCTTCTGTCCCTGTTTTACTACCTTCCAACTTCCTGCATCGGTTCCCATTCCCCTGCCACATTAGTTTAAACCCTCCCCAACAGCTCTAGCAAACACCCCCCTCTAGGACATTGGTTCCAGTCCTGCCCATGTGCAGACCATCCAGTTTGTACTGGTCCCACCTCCCCCAGAACTGGTTCCAATGCCCCAGGAATTTGAACAACTCCCTCTTGCACCATCTCTCGAGCCATGCATTCATCCTATCTATCCTGACATTCCTACTCTGACTAGCTCGTGGCACTGGTAGCAATCCTGAGATTACTACCTTTGAGGTCCTACTTTTTAGTTTAACTCCTAACTCCCTGAATTCCGCTTGTAGGACCTCATCCCGTTTTTTACTGATATCGTTGGTGCCTATGTGCACCACGACAGCTGGCTGTTCACCCTCCCCCCCAGAATGTCCTGCAGCCGCTCCGAGACATCCTTTACCCTTGCACCAGGGAGGCAACATACCATCCTGGAGTCTCGATTGCGTCCACAGAACCGCCTGTCTATTCCCCTTACGATCGAGTCCCCTATCACTATAGCCCTGCCATTTTTCTTCCTGCCCTGCTGTGCAGCAGAGTCAGCCACGGTGCCATGAACCTGGCTTCTGCTGCCTTCCCCTGGTGAGCCATCTCCCTCAACAGTATCCAAAGCGGTATATCTGTTTTGCAGGGAGATGACCGCAGGGGACACCTGCACTGCCTTCCTACTCTTGCTCTGACTTTTGGTCACCCATTTGCTATCTCCCTCAGTAAGCTTCACCTGCGGTGTGACCAACTCGCTAAACGTGCTATCCACGACCTCCTCAGCATCGCGGTTGCTCCTAAGTGAGTCCATCCGCAGCTCCAGAGCCGTCAAGCGGTCTAACAAGAACTGCAACTGAACACACTTCTTGCACGTGAAGGAGCCATGACAGTGGACACGTCCCTGAGCTCCCACATCGCACACGAGGAGCATGACACGGGTCTAGGATTTCCTGCCATGTCTTAAACCTTAGGTAAACTTATACAACTACAATTTCAAAAAACCAAAGAAAAATAAATAAAATAGACAATGAAAAGAAAAACTACTTACCAGTCACTTACCAGGGTTATAAGCACTTCCTCCCAACCCAGCTTCGAATTCCCACCTAGCTTCAAATTCCCAAACTCACTCTTGGTTGTGCCACACTCTGGCTGTGTCTTCTCTGGCTCACTGGGAGAACTCACCCAGGGTCTCAGATGCTCCATGGCTCTCTCCCTGCAGATTAAAAGTTACAGTCCAGAAGAAAGAGAGAGAACAAAACAGTAGGGAAAAAGCACCTTCTCCCACTCTGCACCAAATTACCAAGTTCCAACTTCCCACTCTGGATGTGCCTCATCCGGCTGTGTCTTCTAGACTTGCGCAAAGCGTTTGATAAGGTTCCCCACGGTAGGCTATTGCAGAAAATACAGAGGCATAGGATTCAGGGTGATTTAGCAGTTTGGATCAGAAATTGGCTAGTTGGAAGAAGACAAAGGGTGGTGGTTGTTGGGAAATGTTCTGATTGGTGTCCAGTTACTAGTGGGGTACCACAAGGATCTGTTTTGGGGCCACTGCTGTTTGTCATTTTTATAAATGACCCGGAGGAGGGCGTAGAAGCATGGGTGAGTAAATTTGCAGATGACACTACAGTTGGTGGAGTAGTGGACAGTGCAGAAGGATGTTACAAGTTGCAGAGGGACATAGATAAGCTGCAGAGCTGGGCTGCCAGGTGGCAAATGGAGTTTAATGCAGAAAAGTGTGAGGTGATTCATTTTGGAAGGAATAACAGGGACAGAGTACTGGGCTAATGGGAAGATTCTTGGTAGTGTGGATGAGCAGAGAGATCTCGGTATCCATGTACATAGATCCCTGAAAGTTGCCACCCAGGTTGAGAGGGTTGTTAAGAGGGCGTACGGTGTGTTAGCTTTTATTGATAGGTGGATTGAGTTTCGGAGCCATGAGGTCATGTTGCAGCTGTACAAAACTCTGGTGCGGCCGCATTTGGAGTATTGCGTACAATTCTGGTCGCCGCATTAGAGGAAGGATGTGGAAGAATTGGAAAGGGTGCAGAGGAGATTTACCAGAATGTTGCCTGATATGGAGGGAACATCTTATGAGGGAAGGCTGAGGGACTTGAGGCTGCTTTAGTTAGAGAGAAGAAGGTTAAGAAGTGACTTAATTGAGGCATACAAGGTGATCAGAGGATTAGATAGGATGGACATTGAGAGCCTTTCTCCTCGGATGGTGATGTCCAGCACGAGGGGACATAGCTTTAAATTGAGGGGCGATAGATATAGGACAGATGTCAGAGGTAGGTTCTTTACTCAGAGAGTAGTAAGGGTGTGGAATGCCCTGCCTGCAACAGTAGTGGACTCGCCAACATTAAGGGTATTCAAATGGTCATTGGATAGGCATATGGACGATAAGGGAATAGTGTAGATGGGCTTTAGAGGGGTTTCACAGGTCGGCGCAACATCGAGGGCCGAAGGGCCTGTACTGCGCTGTAATGTTCTATGTTCTATGTATAATGTGTCTGAGACTGAACGCCCTTTTCAATATTCTAAAGAATGTGTTGCTTGCGTTGTGGTTGTAATAGAGGCCCACCCGCCTCATATTTAGGCACCTGTTCTGGGGGCGCAAGGGGGGTGGGTTAGTGATGAGGGCACCATCGAGTCTTTCCGTGCCCGATGGACACCTCTGGGGACTGGGCTGTTTTATCAACCCCCTTTAAACACATTTTATTTTGATGCTTTAAGTTTCCTTTGTGATTCCCTGCACATTAATACAGTATCTGCTTGTTGGCTGCACTTTAATTTATTCCTCAGTTTGCTGATGTAGTTTAATTGGTGAACCCAAATGAAGCAAAACCAAAAATCGACAGACCCAGATTTCTTTACTTGCTTTGATAACCCTCAGGAATTTCTTTATTTTAACTTGAGTGATCGAAACAGACAGATTCAGGACAATAGGGCACAGGGTTAGATACAGAGTAAAGTATTCTCCACACTGTCCCCATCAAACACTCCCAGGACAGGTACAGCACGGGGTTAGATACAGAGTAAAGCTCCCTCAACACTGTCCCCATCAAACATTCCCAGGACAGGTACAGCACGGGGTTAGATACAGAGTAAAGCTCCCTCTACACTGTCCCCATCAAACACTCCCAGGACAGGTACAGCACGGGGTTAGATACAGAGTAAAGCTCCCTCTACACTGTCCCCATCAAACACTCCCAGGACAGGTACAGCACGGGGTTAGATACAGAGTAAAGCTCCCTCTACACTGTCCCCATCAAACACACCCAGGACAGGCACAGCACGGGGTTAGATACAGAGTAAAGCTCCCTCTACACTGTCCCCATCAAACACTCCCAGGACAGGTACAGCACGGGGTTAGATACAGAGTAAAGCTCCCTCTACATTGTCCCCATCAAACACTCCCAGGACAGGTACAGCATGGGGTTAGATACAGAGTAAAGCTCCCTCTACACTGTCCCCATCAAACACTCCCAGGACAGGTACAGCACGGGGTTAGATACAGAGTAAAGCTCCCTCTACACTGTCCCCATCAAACACTCCCAGGACAGGTACAGCACGGGGTTAGATACAGAGTGTGGTGAGATAACCACTGTAGTTATGTGTACTGCAGTAGGGGGATGTATGCCTGTACCTGTAATACAGGTTCCTCCGGTCAGCCCCTGCCGGCTAGCTCCGCCCACAGGGAGCTTATGTATAAATGTATGAGAGCTGCTCAGACCCTCAGTCTACAGTTGCGGATGGAGGGACAACATCGTACAGCAATAAAGCCTCTATTGTACTGGTCTCTCGGCTTTGAGTATAATTGTTAGCGCCACACAGAGTAAAGCTCCCTCTACACTGTCGCCATCAGACACTCCCAGGACAGATACAGCACGGGGTTAGATACAGAGTAAAGCTCCCTCTACACTGTCCCCATCAAACACTTTCAGGACAGGTACAGCACAGGGTTAGATACAGAGTAAAGCTCCCTCTACACTGTCCCCGTCAAACACTCCCAGGACAGGTACAGCACGGGGTTAGATACAGAGTAAAGCTCCCTCGACACTGTCCCCATCAAACACTCCCAGGACAGGTACGGCACGGGGTTAGATACAGAGTAAAGTATTCTCCACACTGTCCCCATCAAACACTCCCAGGACAGGTACAGCACGGGGTTAGATACAGAGTAAAGCTCCCTCTACACTGTCCCCATCAAACACACCCAGGACAGGTACAGCATGGGGTTAGATACAGAGTAAAGCTCCCTCTACACTGTCCCCATCAAACACTCCCAGGACAGGTACAGCACGGGGTTAGATACAGAGTAAAGCTCCCTCTACACTGTCCCCATCAAACATTCCCAGGACAGGTACAGCACGGGGTTAGATACAGAGTAAAGTATTCTCCACACTGTCCCCATCAAATACTCCCAGGACAGGTACAGCACGGGGTTAGATACAGAGTAAAGCTCCCTCTACACTGTCCCCATCAAACACTCCCAGGACAGGTACAGCACGGGGTTAGATACAGAGTAAAGCTCCCTCTACACTGTCGCCATCAAGCACTCCCAGGACCGGTACAGCATAGGGTTAGATACAGAGTAAAGCTCCCTCTACACTGTCCCCATCAAACACTCCCAGGACAGGTACAGCACGGGGTTAGATACAGAGTAAAGCTCCCTCTACACTGTCCCCATCAAACACTCCCAGGACAGGTACAGCACGGGGTTAGATACAGAGTAAAGCTCCCTCTACACAGTCACAATTGAAAATCTAAGTTCGAGCTGTTTCAAGATCTGCAGTTCTGAAGCAGGATTTGCAGTTAGGTGGAAACATTGTTAGGATAGGCAGTGGAGACAGTCAGAGACAATGAGTTGTTGCAGTTATTGAGTGTGTCCTCCAACATTCTGTCCTCATCCCAATCTGCCTGGGGAGCAGGACCATCGCTCAATTATTCCACTCATAGTCATATCCAAGGTTCCGTGAATCACCAAACATTTCCCAGTTTTTGATGATGGGAATGAAGGGGACCATGTTTTCATTTGCCCCGTGCCCAATAGGAACACGACCTCGTGGGTAGCGGCTTTCCGGATGCTTTCTCCGCCACAGCTCGAAGATCCTGCAAAAACCAAAAGGAGAGGCCTTGAGTTCCATGCGCATTTCTCTTCAATTGTCCTCCCTGTCTCCCCCGTTTATAGTCTACACCGCTGCTCACGGCCTCCGTGTAAGGGGGGGGGGGGATAAGTCTGTCCAGTGGAGGATGATGTGGAGATGCCGGCGTTGGACTGCTTTCGGAGCACTGCTCCTTCCTTCCTCCTTTCTTCACCTGAGGAAGGAGCAGTGCTCCGAAAGCTCCTGGAGGATTGTGAACCTTTCGGAATTCCCCCCCCCCAATTCAAATTCGCCAAACATGGGATAGCAGCGACTCGGGATGGGGGCGAGAAATGCTGGCCAAGACCACGGTGCAAGGAACAACGGGATTGGGATGCACACCGACCCAGGGGGAGAAAACACAAAGGTTCACTCACTTGTCAACGTTGACATGGATGCAAAGGAAGAGAGGATCATTGGCGGCCTTCAAGGACCTCAGCAACGTTCCGTTACAGAACCTGTGCACAGCATTATGCATAGTATATCCTGCCTGGTGTGGATGCTGTGGGTCGATGAAACCTGAGAGGGAGGAAGAGAGAGAGGGGGAAAGACGGAGAGAGAGAGAGCGAGGGAAAGATGGAGAGAGGAAGAGCGGTTCAATACCTAGAGCAGAGGGATTACAATCTTCAAACCTTTTACCCCCTCCCCCCAAGTCAGATCCTCTTTCAGGCCCAACCCTGTCTGGCCTGCACCTGCTCCACGTCCCTCGCCATTGCAAAACCATCCACCCCTCCTTCAACCCAAAACCATCCACCCCTCCTTCAACCCAAAACCATCCACCTCTCCTTCAAGCCAAAACCATCCACCCCTCCTTCAAGCCAAAACCATCCACCCCTCCTTCAACCCAAAACCATCCATCCCTCCTTCAACCCAAAACCAGCCACCCCTCCTTCAACCCAAAACCATCCATCCCTCCTTCAACCCAAAACCATCCATCCCCTCCTTCAACCCAAAACAATCCATCCCCTCCTTCAACCCAAAACCATCCACCCCTCCTTCAACCCAAAACCATCCACCCCTCCTTCAACCCAAAACCATCCATCTCCTCCTTCAACCCAAAACCAGCCACCCCTCCTTCAACCCAAAACCAGCCACCCCTCCTTCAACCCAAAACCATCCATCTCCTCCTTCAACCCAAAACCAGCCACCCCTCCTTCAACCCAAAACCAGCCACCCCTCCTTCAACCCAAAACCAGCCACCCCTCCTTCAACCCAAAACCATCCATCTCCTCCTTCAACCCAAAACCAGCCACCCCTCCTTCAACCCAAAACCATCCACCCCTCCTTCAACCCAAAACCAGCCACCCCTCCTTCAACCCAAAACCATCCATCTCCTCCTTCAACCCAAAACCATCCACCCCTCCTTCAACCCAAAACCATCCATCCCCTCCTTCAACCCAAAACCATCCATCCCTCCTTCAACCCAAAACCATCCATCCCCTCCTTCAACCCAAAACAATCCATCCCCTCCTTCAACCCAAAACCATCCACCCCTCCTTCAACCCAAAACCATCCACCCCTCCTTCAACCCAAAACCATCCATCCCCTCCTTCAACCCAAAACCAGCCACCCCTCCTTCAACCCAAAACCAGCCACCCCTCCTTCAACCCAAAACCATCCACCCCTCCTTCAACCCAAAACCATCCACCCCTCCTTCAACCCAAAACCAGCCACCCCTCCTTCAACCCAAAACCATCCACCCCTCCTTCAACCCAAAACCAGCCACTTCTCCTTCAACCCAAAACCATCCACCCCTCCTTCAACCCAAAACCATCCATCCCCTCCTTCAACCCAAAACCAGCCACCCCTCCTTCAACCCAAAACCATCCATCTCCTCCTTCAACCCAAAACCAGCCACCCCTCCTTCAACCCAAAACCATCCATCCCCTCCTTCAACCCAAAACCATCCACCCCTCCTTCAACCCAAAACCAGCCACCCCTCCTTCAACCCAAAACCATCCACCCCTCCTTCAACCCAAAACCAGCCACTTCTCCTTCAACCCAAAACCATCCACCCCTCCTTCAACCCAAAACCAGCCACCCCTCCTTCAACCCAAAACCATCCATCCCCTCCTTCAACCCAAAACCATCCATCCCCTCCTTCAACCCAAAACCATCCATCCCCTCCTTCAACCCAAAACAATCCATCCCCTCCTTCAACCCAAAACCATCCATCCCTCCTTCAACCCAAAACCATCCATCCCCTCCTTCAACCCAAAACCAGCCACCCCTCCTTCAACCCAAAACCAGCCACCCCTCCTTCAACCCAAAACCATCCACCCCTCCTTCAACCCAAAACCATCCATCTCCTCCTTCAACCCAAAACCTCCTACTTTCACAGGCTTGTGAGAAACCACGCCAAAGTGGGGAGAGGGGAGAATAACCAGCGTTGGAATAGGGCTGGACTCCTATTGTAGACATCTGCCCAGTTAATGACTGAGGCAGCAATGTAAAAGGGGAGGGTTTGGGGTGGGGGTGGTGGGGGGTGGGGTGAGCTCTGGTGGTTGGTGACTCAGATGATTGCCGACACAGGCCTGGGCTGCGTGGCTGGCAGCATTTTTCCACAGTTTAGAGGTGTGTTGAGGAGGAATCTCTATTTTCATATTTTGCGTGAGTGTGTGTGAGTATGTGTGTGTGTGTATGAGTGTGTGTGTGAGTGAATGAGTGTGTTTCTGTGAGTATGGGTGTGCATGCGTGTGTGAGTGTATGTGTGCATGAGTGTGTGCGTGTGTCAGTGAGGGAGTGTATGATTGTGTTTGTGTGTGTGAGTGTCTGAGTGTGTGCATGAGTGTGAATGTGTGTTTGAGTATGTGCATGAGTGTGCATGAGTGTGTGTGTGAGTGTGTGGGAGTGCATGTGAGTGTATGACTGTATGTGTGAGTGTGAATGGGTGTGCGTGTGAGTGTGAGAGTGCGTGTGAGTGTATGACTGAGTATGTGTGTGTGAATGAGTATATGAGTGTGAGTGTGAGAGTATGAGTATGTATGAGTGTATGAGTGTGCTTGTGTGTGAGTGTATGAGTGTGTTTGCGTGAGTGTGTGTGAGTGTATGAGTGTGTTTGCGTGAGTGTATGAGTGTGTTTGTGTGTGAGTGTATGAGTGTGTTTGTGTGTGAGTGTATGAGTGTGTTTGTGTGTGAGTGTGAGGGTATGAGTGTGTTTGTGTGTGAGTGTATGAGTGTGTTTGTGTGTGAGTGTATGAGTGTGTTTGTGTGTGAGTGTGAGGGTATGAGTGTGTTTGTGTGTGAGTATATGAGCGTTTGTGTGAGTGTGAGGGTATGAGTGTGTTTGTTTGTGAGTGTATGAGTGTGTTTGTGTGTGAGTGTATGAGTGTGTTTGTGTGTGAGTGTGAGGGTATGAGTGTGTTTGTGTGTGAGTATATGAGCGTTTGTGTGTGAGTGTGAGGGTATGAGTGTGTTTGTGTGTGAGTGTATGAGTGTGTGTGTGTATGAGTGTGTTTGCGTGTGAGTGTATGAATGTGTTTGTGTGTGAGTGTGTTTGTGTGTGAGTATGAGTGTGTTTGTGTGTGTGTATAAGTGTGTTTATGTGTGAGTGTATGAGTGTGTTTGGGTGTGAGTGTGAGTGTATGAGTGTGTCTGTGTGTGTGTGAGGGTATGAGTGTGTGAGTGTATGAGTGTGTTTATGTGTGAGTGTGTGTGTTAATGAGTATGTTTGTGTGTGTGTTTATGGGTGTATGTTTATGGGTGAGTGTTGAGTATGTTTGTGTGAGTTTGTGAGTGTGTGTATGAGTGTGATTGTGAGTGTATGAATGTGTGTGTGTTTCTTTGTGTTTCTGTGTGTGTGAGAATGAGTGTAACTGTGTGTGAGTGTGTGTGTGTTTGTGTGTGTGCATGAGGGTGTGAGTGTGTGTGTGAGTGTGACTGTACGGATGTGAGTGTGTGTGAGAGTGTGAGTGTGTGTGTGTTTCTGTGTGTGTGTGTGTGTGTGCTAGTGAGTGAATGAGTGCATGTGTGTGAGAGTGTGTTTTTGTGTGTGTGTGTATGAGTGTGTTTGACTGTTTGTGTGGTCTGTGTGTTTGAGTGCGTGCGTATGAGTGTGTTTCTGTGTGTGCATGAGGATGTGATGTGTGTGTGTGTGACTGCATGAGTGTGTGTGTTTCTGTGTGTGTGTGAATGAGTGAATAAGTGTGTGTGAGAGCGTGTTTCTGTGTGTGTATGAGTGTGTTTGAATGTGTGTTTGTGTGTGTCTGAGTGTGTTCTGTGTGTGTGCATGAGGATGTGAGTGTGACTATATGAATGTGAGTGTGTGTGAGAGTGTGTTTTTGTGTGCGAGTGAGTGAATGAGTGTGTGTGAAAGTGTATTTCTGTGTGTGTGTGAGTGTGTTTGAGTGTTTGTGTGTGGTCTGTGTGCTTGAGTGTGTGTATGAGTGTGTTTCTGTGTGTTTGCATGAGGGTGTGTGCGTGTGACTGTATGAATGTGAGTGTGTGTGCGTGATTGTGAATATCAGTGTGTGAGTGTGTATGAATGAGTGAGTGTGTGTGAGAGTGTGTTTCTCTGTGTGTGCGTGAGGGTGTGTGTGTGTGTGTGAGTGTGAGTCTGTATGAGTGCAAGTCTGTGTGTGTGTGTTTGTGAATATCAGTGTGTGAGTGTGTGTATGAGTGAGTGAGTGTATGAGTGTGAGTGTGTGTTTGTGTGTATGAGTGTGTCTGATTGTGAGTGTGTGTGAGTGTGTGTGTGGGTCCGTGTGTGTGATTGTGAGTGTATGAGTATAAGTGTGTGTTAGTGTGAGTGTGAGTCTGTGTGTGTGTGAGTCTGTGTGAGTGTGTGAATGCCATCTTGACGTCTGCAAATATTTCAACTCTTGTGCTGGGGCAGTGCTGCAGACTGAGGGTGGGATGCAGGATTGGGAGATGTACCGTTCCCGGGAGACATGGGGAGAACGTGACAAGGGGCTGATCCTCTCCTCAGGGGCTGGTTTAGCACAGGGCTGAATAGCTGGCTTTGAAAGCAGACCAAGGCAGGCCAGCAGCACGGTTCAATTCCCATACCAGCCTCCCCGAACAGGTGGCGGAATGTGGCGACTAGGGGCTTTTCATTAACTTCATTGAAGCCTACTCGTGACGATAAGCAATTTTCATTTCATTTCAATTTTAATTTCAGCTCTGGAGCTGTGTCGGTACCAGCAACCCCAATGGTGTTCGACCTTACCCAGACACCTAGCCCACCCACTCCCCGACTGTCCCCATCACCAATATACCTTCCAGTGCATTGCGGAAACAGTCTGTTGACATCGAATTGTAGGGAGCACGGTCGAACGTGGAGAGACTGAGACAGGCGTAACAATCCTCCCAGCTGGGAAGCTTTGTGAACTGCGGTGTTCGAAATCTCACACCATCGAGCCGGTAGAGATGTTCACCCCATCCTTCAGGGCAAACCACAGACATGCTGCTTTCATACCCTTCATCACTTGTGCAGTAGGTCTGAAACAAAAGTGAAAACTCCTCTCAAACACTCCCAGGACAGGTACAGCACGGGGTTAGATACAGAGTAAAGCTCCCTCTGCACTGTTCCCATCAAACACTCCCAGGACAGGTACAGCACGGGGTTAGATACAGAGTAAAAGCTCCCTCTACACTGTCCCCATCAAACACTCCCAGGACAGGAACAACACCGGGTTAGATACAGAGTAAAGCTCCCTCTGCACTGTCCCCATCAAACACTCCCAGGACAGGTACAGCACGGGGTTAGATACAGAGTAAAGCTCCCTCGACACTGTCCCCATCAAACACTCCCAGGACAGGTACAGCACGGGGTTAGATACAGAGTAAAGCTCCCTCTACACTGTCCCCATCAAACACTCCCAGGACAGGTACAGCACGGGGTTAGATACAGAGTAAAGCTCCCTCTACACTGTCCCCATCAAACACTCCCAGGACAGGTACAGCACGGGGTTAGATACAGAGTAAAGCTCCCTCTACACTGTCCCCAACAAACGTTCCCAGGACAGGTACAGCACGGGGTTAGATACAGAGTAAAGCTCCCTCTACACTGTTCCCCATCAAACACTCCCAGGACAGGTACAGCATGGGGTTAGATACAGCAAAAAGCTCCCTCTACACTGTCCCCATCAAACATTCCCAGGACAGGTACAGCACGGGGTTAGATACAGAGTAAAGCTCCCTCTGCACTGTCCCCATCAAACACTCCCAGGACAGGTACAGCATGGGGTTAGACACGGCAAAAAGCTCCCTCTACACTGTCCCCATCAAACATTCCCAGGACAGGTACAGCACGGGGTTAGATACAGAGTAAAGCTCCCTCTACACTGTCCACATCAAACACTCCCAGGACAGGTACAGCACGGGGTTAGATACAGAGTAAAGCTCTCTCTACACTGTCCCCATCAAACACTCCCAGGACAGGTACAGCACGGGGTTAGATACAGAGTAAAGCTTCCTCTACACTGTCCCCATCAAACATTCCCAGGACAGGTACAGCACGGGGTTAGATACAGAGTAAAGCTCCCTCTACACTGTCCCCATCAAATACTCCCAAGATAGGTGCAGCACGGGGTTAGATACAGAGTAAAGCTCCCTCTACACTGTCCCCATCAAACACTCCCAGGACAGGCACAGCATGGGGTTAGATACAGAGTAAAGCTCCCTCTACATTGTCCCTTTTGAACAATCTCTGGGGCTGGGACAAGGAAGAGAATTCCAATGATTCACCACCTTCCGAGCAAAGACATTGAGGCCGACTCCTTACCCAGAGACTGTGACCCAGTTCTGATGTCCTTCATTGGATATGGGGACCAGGAACTGGGTGCACTGCTCCAGGAGAGGCCTCACCAACACCCTGTATAACTACAGCGAGATGTCCTCACTCCCAAACTCCAATCCCTGTGATAGTGGCTGACAGACCATTGCCTTCCTCGCTATTGGCAGCCAGATCCCTCCAATTCCAAACATTTCCCAGTCTCTCAATAGTGACCAAAAATTCTGCTTCTCGATTTTCTCCAATTCAGATGTGCCTTCAATTGGCCATGTTCCTGGCCACACTCTCGACCTACCCGCTGTCTCCCGCACCTCACCCCCCTACACTCCTCTCTGATCGCTCGGTCCCTACCCGCACGATGACTGATTGCCGCTTACCCGCCAGGAGCTGAAGACGGAGCCCTGAGAGAGACGACTGCCGTGTCGGGTACGGCCGAAGAGATCGTCTGTGCAGACATCGCAGTCAGTCATCCCCTCCCAGGACCAGTAGGGGATGGAGAAGGAGTCGTCCCCGGTTATATTCCTGATCTCCTTCTCCAGGTGGATGCTCCACATCCTGTGCCAAACGAGGAAGACAGGTCCGTTGTGGGCATAGTTGGAATCCCCTCCGCCCCTGACGATCTTGCTGCAGAGGTAGTGCAGGTAGGCAGCGGTGTCGTAGACGCTGACCCGGCGGAAGGATTTCCGAGAGCGGGGCGATGCGTGCTCACTGGCGTAGATGATGTACCGATTGCTGAGGGTTCTCTTGGAGATGTCCAAGTGCCGGATGAAGGTCCACCGCTCTCGTGGTGACATGTTGGCAATGTCACGACGTACCACCACATGTCTATCCCAGCAGCCTGCTCCCCGCCAGCCGTACCTGCACTCGCCACAGTCCACACCCCCATAGTTCCCCCGGCAGACGCACAGTCGCTGGAAGAAGTAGGTCGGCCATCCCGCTCGGAAATCTGATCTGTCCGTCAACCGTCTCCCGATCGTCCGGCAGCTCCCCCGCCCAGAGGCCCAGCCACACGGTGAGCCGTCACCCCAAAAGACGGGGCAGCACTCGCCGGCTTCCTGATTCACGTCATTGGCGCACTGGATGGGGATCTGTGCCTGGGCAGACCCCAGGAGCAGCAGCACACACACCAGCTCCAACGCCTGGGCCATTGAGTTAGAGAGCCTGGAATCGCTGTGTCCAGTGGGCACTGTGAGCTGCTGCTAGCCCATCTCACCGGCTTTATATTAGAGCAATTCCTCGCCATGACCCAATGTTCCCGGCTGTTATCTGACCCATATCAGAGATTAGCATCAAGGACCTATTGCTGTGGTCCAACTACATCTTGGCCCCGCAGGCAGAACTTACAACCTCCTGGCATTCCATTGCCTTGCCCTCTCCTCACTCACCATGTCTCTCTCTCTCTCTGTCTCTCGCTCTGTTCCTCTCTCTCTCTCTCTAGCTCTCTCTCTGTCTTTCTCTGTCTCTCTCTCTGGGACCAAGTTAATAGCTGGCTAAGCACTGCCTACTCTCCCCTCTGTCGACACCACGTCCCATCACTGTGTCAGGCCTGCTGTTCAATGTGCATCACAAACTGTCCCTCGAGAAGGTGGTATGGGGCTGCCGTCTTGAACCCTCTGCAATCCATGTCATGTAGACCCACCCACTGTGCTATGAGGGGTGGCGTTGCAGAATCTTTTTTTTTTAAATAATTTTTATTTAAATTTTTACAAAATATAAACATCTCAACTCTATTAACAAAACAACTGCGGTCACACCCCAAGAGCAATACCCACCCAACTTCAAAAGCAACTACAAACAAAAGAAAAAACAAAACACCCAAACAACAAAAGGGAAAGAGCTAACACCCGCCACATCCCACAAACCCATGTACACAGTTCTCCCTCCCACCGATCCAAACCCCCCCTCCCTCCCTCCCTCCCTCCCCACCCCCCCCCCACCCCCGGTTGCTGCTGCTGTCGGCCTATTTCCCTACCGTTCCGCCAGAAAGTCCAGGAAAGGCTGCCACAGCCTAAAGAACCCGTGTACTGATCCCCTCAGGGCAAATTTCACCTTCTCCAAGTTAATGAACCCCGCCATGTCATTGATCCAGGCCTCCACGCTTGGGGGCCTCATATCCAATTTCCTCCGCCAGGCTAACTAGGGACGCAAAGGCCAGAACACCGGCCTCTTTCGCCTCCTGCACTCCCGGCTCCACTGCAACCCCAAAAATTGCGAGTCCCCAGCCTGGCTCGACCCTGGATCCCACCACCCTCGACACCGTCCTTGCTACCCCCTTCCAAAACTCCCCCAACGCTGGACACGCCCAAAACATATGGGGCGTGGTTCGCTGGGCTCCCCGAGCACCTAGCACACCTGTCCTCGCCCCCGAAAAACCTACTCATCCTCGTCCCAGTCATGTGGGCCCTATGCAGCACCTTGAACTGTATGATGCTAAGCCTCGCACAGGAAGAGGAAGAATTCACTCTCTCCAGGGCATCCACCCACGTCCTCTCCTCAATCTCCTCACCCAGCTCCTCTTCCCATTTACCCTTCAGTTCCTCCACCGAGGCCTCGTCTACCTCCTGCATCACCCGGTATATGTCCGAAATCCTCCCTCCTCCGACCCACACCCCCGAGAGCACCCTGTCCCGCACCCCACGTGGGGGCAGCAAGGGGAACCCCTCCATCTGCTGCCTGGCAAACGCCCTAACGTGCATGTACCTAAACATGTTCCCCAGGGGGAGCCCAAACTTCCCCTCTAACTCCCCCAAGCTCGCGAACCTCCCATCCACAAACAGGTCCCTCAACTTCCTAACCCCTACCCTATGCCAGCCCTGAAATCCGCCATCAATGCTCCCTGGAACAAACCGCTGGTTCCCCCATATCGGGGACTCCATCGAGTCCCCCACTTCTCCCCTATGCCGTCTCCATTGCCCCCAAATTTTGAGGGTAGCCGCCACCACCGGGCTCGTGGTATACCTCGTTGGAGGGAGCGGCAACGGCGCCGTTACCAGCGCCTCCAGGCTCGTGTCCACGCAGGACGCCATCTCCATCCTCTTCCATGCTGCCCCTTCCTCGTCCATTACCCACTTACGCACCATCGCTGCGTTAGCAGCCCAATAATACCCACATAGGTTGGGCAGCGCCAGCCCCCCCCCCATCCCTGCCACGTTCCAAGAACTGTCTTCTCACTCTCGGAGTCCCATGCGCCCACACAAATCCCGTGATACTCCTGTTGACCCTCCTAAAAAAGGCCTTCGGGATAAGGATGGGGAGGCACTGGAACAGGAACAAAAACCTCGGGAGCACCGTCATCTTAACGGACTGCACCCTCCCCGCCAGTGACAGCGGTAACATATCCCACCTCTTAAACTCCTCCTCCATCTGCTCCACCAACCTTGTGAGGTTGAGCTTGTGCAGGGCCCCCCAGCTCCCAGCCACCTGGACCCCTAGGTACCTGAAGCTCTTCCCTGCCTGCTTCAGTGGGAGCCTACCAATCCCCTCCTCCTGATCCCCCGGGTGCACCACGAACAACTCGCTCTTGCCCAGGTTCAGCTTATACCCAGAGAAGCCCCCGAATTCACTAAGAATCCTCATCACCTCCGGCATCCCCCCACCGGGTCCGCCACATACAGCAACAGGTCGTCCGCATAAAGTGACATTCGGTGCTCCTCCCCCCCACCCGCACCAGGCCCCTCCAGTTCCCTGACTCCCTCAACGCCATGGCCAGGGGCTCAATCGCCAACGCGAAGAGCAAGGGGGACAGGGGGCACCCCTGTCCCGTCCCCCGATACAGCCGAAAGTACTCCGACCTCCTCCTATTTGTGGCTACACTCGCCATCGGGGCCTCGTAGAGCAGCCTCACCATCGGATAAACCCCTCCCCAAACCCAAACCTCTCCAACACCTCCCACAGATACTCCCTCTCAACCCTATCAAAGGCCTTCTCCGCATCTAATGCCACCACTATCTCCGCCTCCCCTTCCATGGCCGGCATCATAATGACATTGAGGAGCCTTCGCACGTTTGTATTCAACTGCCTTCCCTTCACAAACCCCGTCTGGTCCTCATGAATGACCCCGGGCACGCAATCCTCTATTCTAGTGGTCAGGATCTTTGCCAGCAGCTTAGCGTCGGCGTTTAGCAGCGAAATCGGCCTATATGATCCACACTGCAGAGGGTCCTTGTCCCGCTTCAGGATCAAGGAAATTAGCGCCCGTGACATAGTTGGGGGCAAAGCCCCCCCCTCCCTTGCCTCATTAAAGGTCCGGACCAACAGGGGGCCCAACAGGTCCGCATACCTTTTATAAAATTCCGCTGGAAACCCGTCCGGCCCCGGCGGCTTCCCCGACTGCATGCTCCCTATCCCTTTAATCACCTCCTCCAGCTCGATCGGCGCCCCTAGTCCCTCCACCCGCTCCTCCTCCACCCTTGGGAATCGCAGCTTGTCCAAGAAGCGCCCCATTCCACCCCCCTCCACCGGGGGTTCCGACCAATACAGTTCCCCATAGAAGTCCCTGAAGACCCCATTAACATCTACCCCCCCTCCGCACCACCTTTCCAGCTCTATCCGTCACTCCCCCAATCTCCCTGGCCGCGTCCCGCTTTCAGTGCTGGTGTGCCAGCATCCTGCTCGCCTTCTCCCTGTATTCATTCGCCTTCTCCCTGTATTCAGCGCCCCCTGTGCTTTCCTCCATTGAGCTTCCGCCTTTCTGGTAGTCAATAGGTCGAACCTGGCCTGAAGGCTACGCCTCTCCCCCAGCAATCCCTCCTCTGGGGCCTCCGCATATCTCCTATCCACCTGCACCATCTCCCCTATCAGTCTCTCCCTCTCCCTCTGCTCCCCCCTCTCCCTATGGGTTCGGATGGAGATCAATTCCCCCCTCGTCACCGCCTTCAATGCTTCCCAGACCGTCCCCACTCGGACCTCCCCGTTATCATTGGCCTCGAGGTATCTCTTGATACACCCCCGAACCCTCTCGGCCACCTCCTCATCCGCCAGCAGCCCCAGCTCCAAGCGCCAGAGCGGACGCTGGTCCCTCTCCTCCCCCAGCCCGAGGTCCACACAGTGCGGGGCATGATCCGAAATGGCAATGGCGGAGTATTCAACATCCTCCACCCTCGAAACCAACTCCCTACTCAGGACAAAATAAATCAATTCTCGAGTAGGCCTTATGTACGTGGGAGAAAAACGAGTATTCCCTGGCCCTTGGCCTCGCAAACCTCCAGGGATCCACCTTCCCCATCTGGTCCATAAACCCCCTCAACACCTTAGCCGCCGCCGATCTCCTACCCGTCCGGGACTTGGATCGATCCAATGGGGGATCCAGTACCGTGTTGAAGTCTCCCCCCCCATGATCAGGCCCCCCACCTCCAGGTCCGGAATGCGGCCCAACATACGCCGCTTAAACCCCGCATCGTCCCAATTTGGGGCGTAAATATTCACCAACACCACCCGCTCCCCCTGCAGTTTACCACTCACCATCACATACCTCCTGCCACTGTCAGCCACCACCTTCAACGCCTCAAACGACACCTTCTTCCCCACCAGGATCGAAACCCCCCTACTCTTCTCATCCAGCCCTGAGTGAAATACTTGGCCCACCCATCCCTTCCTCAGCCGAACCTGGTCCACCACTCTCAGGTGTGTCTCCGCCACATCCGCCTTCAGCCCCTTCAGGTGCGCAAACACCCGGGCCCGTTTGACCGGCCCATTCAGCCCCCTCACATACCAGCTTATCAGCCGGATCCGAGGGCTCCCTGCCCCCCTCCCCTGCCGATTAGCCATAACCCATCCCCTGCCCACCACTGGCCAGCGTCCCCCGCTCGGCCAGTTCCCCACGGCGGCAACTCCCCCCCTCCAGCCCCCCCCCCCCCCCCTCCCCCCCACACCGCCGCATCCTCCTGCTCCTTCCTGACTATTTCAGCAGCAACCCGGTCCAAACCCCGCCCCCCCAACCCCCAGGCTAGGACCCCTCCTAGCTGCGCCCCTCCCTCCATAGCACTCCCGTGAGCCAGCTAACTTCTGCTGACCCCGGCGACTCCCGCCCTACCTCCTACTCCTCCCCACGTGGGACTACCCCTCCTCCATTGTGCCCGTCAACGGGTCCTCCCCCCCCCCCCCCCCCCCCACCGTTCTTGCGTGGGAAAAGAAAACAGCCAGCAACGACCCGCGCTTCTCAGCCCCGACTCCGCCCCCACCATCTCCCAGCGCGGGTAACCTGCAGGAAGCCTGCACTTTCGCCCTGCCCGGCCCAGCCTCCTCTAGGGCAACTCCCATTGTCAGTCCCCCCACCAGCTCCCCGCACTCCCAGTTTACCCCCCTGCCCGAACACGTCCACCAGACCCATACAGAAAAACCCATACAGAAAAGACAAATCGACATCACCCCACCCACACTAAGGCCAACCCACATCTTACATTAAACCAAGCAAATAAAAATACAGTATTATACAGCATCCCCCATCTTAGACCCTCAGGTTGAGTCCAATTTCTCGGCCTGCACAAAGGCCCACGCCTCCTCCGGGGACTCAAAATAATGGTGCCAATCCTTACAGGTGACCCACAGACGTGCCGGCTGCAACATGCCGAACTTCACGCTCCGTCTGTGGAGCACCGCCTTCGTCCGGTTAAACCCGGCCCTCCGCCTCGCCACCTCCGAACTGCAGTCCTGGAAGATCCGCACCTCTGTGTTCTCCCACTTGCTGCCCCGCTCCTTCTTGGCCCACCGGAGCTCGCACTCACGATCCACGAACCGATAAACCGCACCAACACCACCCGCGGCGGCTCGTTCGGCTTGGGACTCCTAGCCATAATTCTGTGGGCCCTCTCTAACTCCAGGGGCCCCTGGAAGGACCCAGCCCCCATCAGCGAGTTTAACATAACCACCACATAGGCCCCCAGGTCCGATCCCTCCAGCCCCTCCGTGAGGCCCAGGATCCGCAAATTCTTCCTCCTCGACCGGTTGTCCAGCTCCTCGAACCGCTCCTGCCACCTTTTATGGAGCGCCTCGTGCATCTCCACCTTCCCTGCAACGGCCACGGCCTCATCCTCCCTTTCGGAGGCCTGCTGCTGCAGCTCCCGGATCGCAGCCCCCTGGGCTGTCTGGGTCTCCATCAGCTCCCTGTTGGTTACCTTCAGCGACTCCAGCAGCTCCAACTTAAGCTCCTGGAAGCAGCGCAGCAGAGTCGCCTGCTGCTCCTGGGCCCACTGCCTCAGCTCCTCAAGGCCTCCGCCGGCCGCCATTTTGTCTTCCTTCCCCCGCTTTTTCAGGGGTGCTTTCTCCGGTTTTCTCCTTACCCCACTCCTGGTCCGGACCATAGGACCGTAGGGGTCGACTCCTGTCCTCTTCCCACATCGGGATTTGCCGCCACAGCTCCGTTGGGGGCCCTGAAAAGAGCCCCAAAGTCCGTTTTCAGCGGGAGCTGCCGAATGTGCGGCTTAGCTCCGCATTGCCGCCACCGGAAGTCCGCCGTTGCAGAATCTTGACCCATTGACAGTAAAGGACCGGCGATTGGTGTTACGAGGTTCGAGCGAATCCGCACCTACTTTTTATTTTTATTTTCTTTCCGTTGTTTTAAATTTAACAATCCACGTGGATCTCGTTCGATGGCCCCGGGCAGAGTATGCATCCTGCGGAGTCACTGGGTTTCTCCTGACCACAGGGTTTGTTATTTATTCCTCTGGGCCTCCTTTTTTCTCTTTAGAGCTTTTAGAATGGGAGGAATGGCATACACTGAATGGAGGCTGGTTCATCTGTGGTTGGTCCATTGAAGAGAGGGATTGTTCTCGGTATCCCTTCTGTGATGGCGGAGAGTGTGGCCGCTGCTGGATGTTTGCTGCCGTTTGGGCAAAGTGACCAGAATGCTGTCTTAAATCCCGGTCTGGTCTGATGCTTCAGGGAATATTGTCCGGGTTGTACCAGGGGTAAGGGGGTGGTTAGGATTGGGATTAGGGTTAGGATTGGGTTTGTTTTAGGATTGGATTTGTGTTAGGGCTGGGATTGGGATTAGGGCTAGGATTGGGATTAGGGTTAGGATTGGGGTTAGGGTTGGGATTAGGGTTAGGATTGGGGTTCGGGTTAGGATTGGGTTTGTGTTAGGGTTAGGATTGGGATTAGCGTTAGGGTTAGCGTTAGGGTTAGGGTTAGGGGTAGTGTTAGGGTTAATGTTAGGGTGTGGGTTAGGGTTAAGGTTATTGTCTTAAGGGTTAGGGTTAGGGTTAAGTTTAGGGTTAGGGTTAGCGTTAGGGTTAAGGTTATGGTTAGGATTAAGGTTAGGGTTAAGGTTAGGGTTAGTGTTAGGGTTAGGGTTAATGTTAGGGTGTGGGTTAGGGCTAAGGTTATTGTCTTAAGGGTTAGGGTTAAGTTTAGGGTTAGGGTTAGGGTTAGGGTTAAGGTTAGGTTTCAGGGTTAAGGTTAGGGATAGGGTCAGGGTTAGGGTTTGGGTTAGGATTGGGTTAGGGTTGAGATTAGACTGTCTACTCTCTCTGTAGATCATTTTAACTATATAGGAATGACGTGCCAGACACTCGCTGAGGCTGATTTAGCACAGTGGGCTAAACAGCTGGCTTGTAATGCAGAACAAGGCCAGCAGCACGAGTTCAATACCCGTACCGGCCTCTCCGAACAGGCGCCGGAATGTGGCGACTAGGGGCTTTTCACAGTAACTTCGTTGAAGCCTACTTGTGACAATAAGCGATTATTATTGTTATTATTATTTTCGACCAATAAAGCAGTCCCTTTTTTATTCCACTCTCTGGGTGAAGAAATTGTTCTTCACCTCCGTCCTAATTTGAGAGACTATCATGGGCTCTTTTACGGCCTCCAGATTAAGGAAGAAGTTTCTGAACAAAAGTTTGAACTCCTGAAAGATATTAACTGGGAGCCGTTCTGGCGCACTGAAGATCTTTTCACCTTTTTAAAAATTAATATATTCTTTATCTCTCAATCACCCTTTCCCTTCTATGTGTGTGTGTGTCTATGTGCTGCTGTGTAGAGAGAGAGAGCGAGAAAGAGTTCCTTCTTCGTTCAGGGTCCAATCACTTCTGCCCAGCTCTCTCAGAAAGCATCCTGCAGGAACTACTCACTGACCGTTGCCAGGCAGCACACTGTTCCTGGCCAATCCACAGGTTTCCAGCCGGCCAGCCGGACTGACTGCCTCCGCAACGGGCTCCTGAGATTCACTCATCGTTGATGAGTCTGTTTCCCGTCTCCAAACATAAAACCTGGGAACACAGTATCCTGACGAGAAGGCTGCCTCAGCTTGAATGCACCGCTCAAAAGCCCATTCCACTTGTGGGTCCGTGGAGCAAACAAATAAAACAAAATAAATGGGAACAAAGCAAATACACAGGAAGGCCTCTTCAACTCTCTCTGCAAATGTACGGAAGCATGTTGATTCTGTGCTGGTCCCAAGACGTGGGTTAAGTTGCTTTGTCTGGAGATGTCAGGGGGTGATCGGTGCTCTCTCTCTCTCCCGAGGCTGAGAGACGGGGATGTACCGCCCACCGACGGCGGCTGAAGAGGTTCAATTTATGAAGCTGAAAGAGAAGGCGCCTGAATTTGAAGATGAGGCGATTAAATAAGAAGAAAGCATTGATTTGATTTGATTTGATTTATTTTCACATGTACCGAAGTACAGTGAAAAGTATTTTTCTGCGGTCAAGGGAACGTACACAGTACGTACATAGTAGATAAAAGAATAATCAACAGAGAACATTGACAAATGTTACATTGACAAACGGTGATTGGTTACAGTGCGGAACAAGGGGCCAAACAGCAAATACATGAGCAAGAGCAGCATAGGGCATCGTGAATAGTGTTCTTACAGGGAACAGATCAGTCCGAGGGGGGGGTCGTTGAGGAGTCCTGTAGCTGTGGGGAAGAAGCTGTTCCTATGTCTGGCTGTGTGGGTCTTCAGACTTCTGTACCTTCTGCCTGATGAAAGGGTCTGGGAGAGGGCAAAGCCTGGGTGGGAGGGGTCTCTGATAATGCTGTCTGCCTTCCTGAGGCAGCGGGAGGTGTAGACAGAATCAATGTGGGGGTGGCAAGCTTGTGTGATGCGTTGGGCTGAGTTCACCACACTCTGCAGTTTCTTGCGATGTTGGGCCGAGCAGTTGCCATACCGAGCTGTGATGCAGCCGGATAGGATGCTCTCTGTCGCACATCTGTAGAAGTTTGTGGGAGTCGATACAGAAATGCCTACTTTCTTTAGCTTCCATGGGAAGTAGAGATGTTGTTGGGCTTTCTTGACTGTTGCATCAATGTGATTGGACCAGGACAGACTGTTGGTGATGGTGACCCCCAGGAACTTAAAGCTATCGACCATCTCCAATTCGGAGCCATTGATGCAGAGGGGAGTGTGTGTTTAGTTGTATTTAGTTAAGGAGCTTGATGGCTTCCCAAAGGTTCCTGGGAGTTCTTGTGTTATGCTTCTTCATGTAGCACAAGCTGCTTCCTTGATGTGCACTCTGACAAAGGTTCAGACTTGGAGATAGCTTTTATTGAACAGTTAACAATTCTCCTACTTGGGTTCGACTCTCCTGTTAATCTAACTATAGTAACTCAATCTAACTAACCAGTCTCCTCTAAGCCATGCGGTAGGTGTGATGTTCCTGATCTGCCCTTGTCTCTCTGAATGTCGCCTATGGAAAGAGAAAGAGCATGTGTGCCCTGTCCTTTTATATGGGTAGCCCCCTTGTGGTAGCGTCACCTCTGTGTGTATCTTGACTGCCCATTGGCCGTGTCCTATCTTACTGACCTATTGGTTGAATGTCTCCATGTCATGATGTCTCTGGTGCTCCCTCTGGTGCTTATTTAGTCCTAGTGTATCTACATTGACCCCTTGTGTATTTACAGTGATGCATATCACCACAGGAGTTATCTTGAAACTTCCACGAGTGGAGGAATGGTTTCCATAATTGCCTTCACCACCTTGGCTCTGTTGCCCACTGTGGAACTTTTTGTGTGCTATGACACATGGATGAAGTGTGATTATGAAGTAGACAAAGATTTTGCCGGCAAACTGCGAATGAATTTATATATCGCAGCTTCAATGAAATGTCATTATATTGGTGCAGATGCCCCAGAGCCAGCTTCAGAAGGATTGAAATATCGACCAACTATTTTTTTAATCAATATTTTTATTCTCCTCGTTTTTCACATTTTCACTACACCAATAATGAACAGTAGTAACAGGTACAATGACAATCCGCTAGCCAATAATCCACTCTTCCCACCCAACCTCAAACAGCTCCCAACATTTTTGAATCCAAACATCAATTAAAACATCTCATTAATTTATACATTCCAAACCTCCTCGCCTAATAGAACAGTACAGCACAGAACAGGCCCTTCGGCCCTCGATGTTGTGCCGAGCAATGATCACCCTACTCAAACCCACGTATCCACCCTATACCCGTAACCCAACAACCACCCCCCCCACCCCCCCACCCCCACCTCCCCCCCACCCCCCCCACCCACCCCACCCCCCCACCCCCCCCATCCCACCCCCCACCCCCCCACCCCACCCCCCCCACACCCCCATCCACCCACCCCCCCCCACACCCCCCACCCCACCCCCCCCCACCTTTTTCACATTTTCTCCCAAATTTACACCCACCAACAATAAACAATAATCAGTAACAAATATGTTAATCCCCATATCAATAACAACAATCCCATCCTCCCCCCAAACCCCCAAACATGAGCCCGGCGTGTTCACACAAACAAATGACAAAAAGGAATCAGGAATCACCTATTGTCACCATTAACACCCATCACCCCCTCCCCCCAACCCTCCCACCCACCCCCCCCACAACTAATGTTCGATGTTATCCAGTTCTTGAAAGTGCACAATGAATAACGCCCATGATTTGTAGAACCCCTCCACCCTTCCCCTCAGTTCACACTTAACCTTCTCAAGAGTCAAGAATTCCAACAGGTCCCCCTCGCCATGCCAGGGCACAGGGTGGAGAGGTTGCTCTCCAACCCATCAATATCCGCCTTCGGGCGATCAACGAGGTGAAGGCTACATCTGCCTCCGCACACGTTTCCAACCCTGGTGGCCCGACAGCCTGAATATGGCCTCCTGGGGGCCCACTTTAGAGATTACCCTAAAAACCTCCTTCCAGCACGCTTGAGATTCCCCTAAAGGCTTCCCTCCAATGCCCATCCAGCTTAGGGCAGGATCAAAACATGTATACGTGATTTGCAGGGACCACCACCCACTCTCCCTCCCACAGCGTTCACAAACATCCTCCACCCCCTCAAAAAGTCGGCTTAACTCGCCCTTCTGAGGTCGGTATGGGACAATTGGGCGCGGACGTTTTGGCGCGGCCGTTTGGACGCAGCCGTTTGGGCGCCATGGGACAATTGGGCGCGGCCGTTTGGACGCAGCCGTTTGGGCACCATGGGACAATTGGGCGCAGCCAATTTGGCGCGGCCATTTGGGCGCAGACGACAGAATTTTTTTTAGTTTTTGTGGCTAGTAAATTGTTGCAAGTAAATTGTTGCAAGATTCAGTATCATTCGAAGGAAGGACTTAAAAGCAAGCTTAAAACTGTAAATTAAAAGATGAGGTTTAAAAAGTTTTTAAACTAACTTTATTGTAAATTAAAAACCTTAAATTAGTTCATTTAGTTAAAAACCTTAAATTAGTTCATTTAGTTTAGTTAATTTGGTAATTATGAGCAAGGCTCCTCAAGTACTCGATAGCATCCATGTTTTCAAATTTAAGAACAGTTTCATGTATTCTTTTATCTGCATTTCTATACTTTTTTAGTTTTTGTGGCAGTTCATGGCCGGCTAGTAACCTTTCATAATATGCATCTCTACCTTTCTGTACTTTATGCAGGCCATCAATTAGTTTCCATATGGTGGGATGATGCATGCCAAGTTCGTATTTCAATCGACGGTGGGCTGCCTCCGCATTATTGTTTGTGCGGTCTTCCCCGTTTAATGTTCTCTGATAAAGGTTCCAAATCTCAGGGCAAAATAAAGGTGTTCGTCTACCATTTCCTCGTCTGTTCAGACGACCAACATATGTATCTTCAAACCAGTTGAGTAAATCTTGAAGTTCTTGCGGCAGTTGGGTCGCTAAAGCATCCAGATATTCATCGATTTTGTTCAAAGGTACAAAGTCAATGGCAATAATCATTTTAGCTTATAACGCGAAATCTGGATCAGTGTTATACAAACTACGGAACCTCATACAAGCTAGATGTTTTTGCATATTTTGAGCTAAATGAAAAAAACATCCTTTTATTTGAACATCAGGGAATATGTCTTTCATAGCACTGTGCGCAGCTTGTTCATAATCACAGACGATTGAACTGGGTTTCAAGTTGGGTTCGATTTCTTTCAATAATGCGAACATTCTCGCATGTGTGGTGCGTTGCTTGTTGGGCAAAAGAGCATAAACCGTAGGAGTAACTCCTCCGTGTTTTTTTACCACAATTACATAAATCTGAGAAAAGAGGCTGGGAGCAATATTGAATGTGCCATCTGCAAACCACATATCAGATGTCAATAAGTGCTGTAGCCAGCTCTGTCTTCCGAAGATTAATATCCGGTCGTGACCTGGTCTGCTATCACAAAGTAAAAAAATGTCTTCCACTCCTGGTTGAGGGACATATATCCTGTAGCATTCTGGCACAATCAATTGTTGTAAATCACTTGGATTGGTGGGGGCGTTCAATACATAATTATGCTTTCTGCTTATCATTCTCCTCAAAGCAGATATACTAGGAATGGCTGGTAGACTCGCTTGGGATATGTCTGTCAAACATTCATTAACAACTACAGTCGGTGCCTCAAGGGTTTCCTGTGCTCTCTTTTTTATTTTAGTTTTCACGAGTGTAACCTCTACTTGTGCAGCAGAAGCATCATGCGAATGGCTGTTCAGCTGCCTCACCACGTTTGCAGCTTTAGTATGGAGACGTGCTTTGCACCGGTTTTTTTGCTCACAACGCCAAAATTTCACTTTGCTGTCACCTTTGCTTGTTTTGTCAAAGACGTAAAGGAATCCGTTATGAACAAATTTTTCTTTACCACGTTTCGTTGATACTTCCTCAGCCATCATATGGGTATGCGAATTGGTTTAGTTAAAAAATATATAAAAAGATGGTGATAGAACGAAACACTTGTGACAGCGGACCCGCACCAGCAGCCAACTCAACTGAGGCTAATTTACAAATAAAGAAATGTTATTATGGCCAAAACGTCCGGCGCCAAAATGGCTGGCGCCAAAACGGCCGCGCCACAACGGCCGCGCCCAAATGGCTGCACCAAAACGTACCTAATCCTCTGAGGTGCACCATATACAGCACCTTCAACTGGATCAGCCCCAACTTCACACACAAAGATGAAGCATTCACCCTCCGGAGCACCTCACACCACAGCCCCTCCTCCATGCCCTCCCCCAACTCTTCCTCCCACTTTTGAATTATCTCCACGTGAAAGAATGTGGCAAAGAACTCATCACAGGGAAATGCAAGTGGAACATTCTCTTCAAGATCTTTTATTCAAAGGAGCTTAGAAAGACTCCCCTACTGCATTGCCGCCCAGGCAGATTATCCGATCTACATGAGGCCTGCAGGATATATGGGCATTTGTGAGTCAACAAGGGAGCAGGAAATTTTCACATAACTGTGGAAAAGGCAATCCTTCACCCTCAAGGCCATGCACCTAAGCCCATAACTCACCCATGCCCACAATCACAGCTTCCGAAGTCAGGTTTGCCTTCCTGAAAGTGAAACCTCGGAAGGCGATGGGCCCGGACGGGATCCCTGGTCGTGCACTCAGAGCCTGCGCGGACCAGCTGGCAGAGGTATTCACAGACATCTTTAACCTGTCCCTACTCCACTCCGAGGTCCCCACCTGCTTCAAGAAGACCACCATCATACCGGTGCCAAAGAAGAACCAGGCAACGTGCCTCAATGACTACCGCCCGGTGGCCCTGACTTCAGTCGTAATGAAGTGCTTCGACAGGTTGGTCATGAAGCGCATCACCTCCATACTCCCGGAACGCCTTGATCCACGGCAATTCGCATACCGTCGCAACCGGTCCACATCAGACGCTATTTCCCTGGCCCTACATTCATCCCGAGAGCATCTCGACAACAAGGACTGCTATATCAGACTCCTATTTATTGACTACAGCTCCGCCTTCAACACCATAATCCCAGCCAAGCTCATATCAAAGCTCCAATACCTAAGACTTGGCTCCCCACTCTGCAACTGGATCCTCGATTTTCTGACCAACAGACCACAATCAGTAAGAATGAACACCAACACCTCCTCCATAATAGTCCTCAATACCGGGGCCCCGCAAGGCTGCGTACTTAGCCCCCTACTCTACTCCCTGTACACACACGACTGCGTGGTAAAACTTGGTTCCAACTCCATCTACAAGTTTGCTGATGATACGACCATAGTGGGCCGGATCTCGAATAACGACGAGCCCGAATACAGGAGTGAGATAGAGAACCTAGTGGAGTGGTGTAACGACAACAATCTCTCCCTCAATGCCAGCAAAACTAAAGAGCTGGTCATCGACTTCAGGAAGCAAAGTACTGTACACACCCCTGTCAGCATCAACGGGGCCAAGGTGGAGATGGTTAGCAGTTTCAAATTCCTAGGGGTGCACATCTCCAAAAATCTGTCCCAGAACACCCACGTTGACGCTACCACAAGAAAGCACAACAGCGTCTATACTTCCTCAGGAAACTAACAAAATTTGGCATGTCCACATTAACCCTAATCAACTTTTACAGATGCCCCATAGAAAGCATCCTATCTGGCTGGATCACAGCCTGGTATGGCAACTGCTCGGCCCAGGACCGCAAGAAACTTCAGAGAGTCGTGAACACAGCCCAGTCCATCACACAAACCTGTCTCCCATCCACTGAGTCCATCTACACCTCCCGCTGCCTGGGGAAAGCGGGCAGCATAATCAAGGATCCCTCCCACCCGGCTTACACACTCTTCCAGCTTCTTCCATTGGGCAGGAGATACAGAAGTCTGAGAACACGCACGAACAGACTCAAAAACAGCTTCTTCCCCACTGTTACCCTAAATGACCCTCTTATGGACTGACCTGATTAACACTACACCCTGTATGCTTTACCCGATACCGGTGTTATGTAGTTACATTGTGTACCTTGTGTTGCCCTATTATGTATTTTCTTTTATTCCCTTTTCTTCCCATGTACTCAATGATCTGTTGAGCTGCTTGCAGAAAAATACTTTTCACTGTACCTCGGTACACGTGACAATAAACAAATCCAATCCAATCCAATATGGCAGCTCTTATTAGTCATGAGGTATACACCGAATAGATTATTACTCATTTGGGGAACCGATGCCAGGGCTTATCAATCCGCTGGATGGAATGGAACATATTGCAATAGATCGCATGCCGTTTAAACTGGATCGCGCATGTTCTAACCATCTTGCACTAACCACAGAACGTGTGATAAACTATGCAGCAGTCAGCTACGGCGTTTCAGGTATTTTCATCAAGTACAATGTGTGCAGGAGGGTTTTCTGACACAATATGTTGACAGGCCAACAAGAGGTGAGGCCACTTTGGATTTGGTTTTGGGTAATGAACCAGGCCAGGTGTTAGATCTGGAGGTAGGTGAACACTTTGGAGACAGTGACCACAATTCGGTGACCTTTACGTTAGCGATGGAAAGGGATAAGTATACCCCGCAGAGCAAGAGTTATAGCTGGGGGAAGGGCAATTATGATGCCATTAGACATGACTTAGGATGTGTTGGTTGGAGAAGTTGGCTGCAAGGGTTGGGCACAGTGGATATGTGGAGCTTGTTCAAGGAACAACTATTGCATGTTCTTGATAAGTACGTACCAGTCAGGCAGGGAGGAAGGGGTCGAGCGAGGGAACCGTGGTTTACCAAAGAAGTGGAATCTCTTGTTAAGAGGAAGAAGGAGGCCTATGTGAAGATGAGGCGTGAAGTTTCAGTTGGGGCGCTTGATAGTTACAAGGAAGCGAGGAAGGATCTAAAGAGAGAGCTGAGACGAGCAAGGAGGGGACATGAGAAGTCTTTGGCAGGTAGGATCAAGGAAAACCCAAAAGCTTTCTATAGGTATGTCAGGAATAAAAGAATGACTAGGGTAAGAGTAGGGCCAGTCAAGGACAGTGGTGGGAAGTTGTGTGTGGAGGCTGAGGAGATAAGCGAGATACTAAATGAATACTTTTCGTCAGTATTCACTCAAGAAAAAGATAATATTGAGGAGGAGAATGCTGAGACCCAGGCTATTAGAATAGATGGCATTGAGGTGCGTAGGGAAGAAGTGTTGGCAATTCTGGACAAGGTGAAAATAGATAAGTCCCCGGGGCCGGATGGGATTTATCCTAGGATTCTCTGGGAAGCCAGGGAAGAGATTGCTGAGCCTTTGGCTTTGATTTTTAGGTCATCATTGGCTACAGGAATAGTTCCAGAGGACTGGAGGATAGCAAATGTGGTCCCTTTGTTCAAGAAGGGGAGTAGAGATAACCCCGGTAACTATAGGCCGGTGAGCCTAACGTCTGTGGTGGGTAAAGTCTTGGAGAGGATTATAAAAGATACGATTTATAATCATCTAGATAGGAATAATATGATTAGGGATAGTCAGCATGGTTTTGTGAAGGGTAGGTCATGCCTCACAAACCTTATCGAGTTCTTTGAGAAGGTGACTGAACAGGTAGACGAGGGTAGAGCAGTTGATGTGGTGTATATGGATTTCAGTAAAGCGTTTGATAAGGTTCCCCACGGTCGGCTATTGCAGAAAATACGGAGGCTGGGGATTGAGGGTGATTTAGAGATGTGGATCAGAAATTGGCTAGTTGAAAGAAGACAGAGAGTGGTAGTTGATGGGAAATGTTCAGAATGGAGTTCAGTTACGAGTGGCGTACCACAAGGATCTGTTCTGGGGCCGTTGCTGTTTGTCATTTTTATAAATGACCTAGAGGAGGGCGCAGAAGGATGGGTGAGTAAATTTGCAGACGACACTAAAGTCGGTGGAGTTGTAGACAGTGCGGAAGGATGTTGCAGGTTACAGAGGGACATAGATAAGCTGCAGAGCTGGGCTGAGAGGTGGCAAATGGAGTTTAATGTGGAGAAGTGTGAGGTGATTCACTTTGGAAAGAATAACAGGAATGCGGAATATTTGGCTAATGGTAAAATTCTTGGTAGTGTGGATGAGCAGAGGGATCTCGGTGTCCATGTACATAGATCCCTGAAAGTTGCCACCCAGGTTGATAGGGTTGTGAAGAAGGCCTATGGTGTGTTGGCCTTTATTGGTAGAGGGATTGAGTTCCGGAGCCATGAGGTCATGATGCAGCTGTACCAAACTCTGGTACGGCCGCATTTGGAGTATTGCGTACAGTTCTGGTCGCCTCATTATAGGAAGGACGTGGAAGCTTTGGAACGGGTGCAGAGGAGATTTACCAGGATGTTGCCTGGTATGGATGGAAAATCTTATGAGGAAAGGCTGATGGACTTGAGGTTGTTTTCGTTAGAGAGAAGAAGGTTAAGAGGTGACTTAATAGAGGCATACAAAATGATCAGAGGGTTAGATAGGGTGGACAGCGAGAGCCTTCTCCCGCGGATGGAGGTGGCTAGCACGAGGGGACATAGCCTTAAATTGAGGGGTAATAGATATAGGACAGAGGTCAGAGGTGGGTTTTTTACGCAAAGAGTGGTGAGGCCGTGGAATGCCCTACCTGCAACAGTAGTGAACTCGCCAACATTGAGGGCATTTAAAAATTTATTGGATAAGCATATGGATGATAAGGGCATAGTGTAGGTTAGATGGCCTTTAGTTTTTTTTTTTTTCCATGTCGGTGCAACATCGAGGGCCGAAGGGCCTGTACTGCGCTGTATCGTTCTATGTTCTATGTTCTAACATCAGCTGACTGAGCAGAAGATGTCTTTCGGACACTTCGTCGTGAGGCTGTGAGGAATTATTGATGGAATATTCCCGACAACACTGACTTTTGAGTTTTTTAGTTGAGGTCATCTGTTGTTGTTTCCAACTTGGAGCTGACAAACCGAAGTCTATTCCAGAACTTGATGGCCACGTGGATAATCACCCCCTCCTGATTTCTGATGGCTTTGATCTTGAGCGTCAAGCGGAGCTGAGAAGGAACACAAGCTGCCTGTTGGATTTACCCTCGATTTTAATTGTGTGCAATGAAGCATTGTGAGCTTGCACAGCCTTTATTTCAGTCAATCGTTTGTTACGTCCTCGTCCCTTTACAGTTTCCATATCAGTCAAGATGGCATGTCAGGTCATACCATTGGCGCCATACGATGGACTGGTTCTCAAATTATTCAATGCCTTTGTTTGAAATAAAAAGAGAAAACAAAACAAAAGTTGCGTTGCGTGTTGTACACCACAGAATCAGAGATAAGGCCCTTTCGCCCATCGAGTCTTCATCGACACATGACCTGCCTACCTGATCCCATTTGCCAGCATTTGACCCGTAGCCTTGACGTTCGACATGGAACTCCCCTCAGATCTGACATTTTTTTAACATATTTTTGTTACCTCTGCTGAGGGTAGATGCGAAGAATCTGTGACGGGTTCCTGCACGGGTACAGGGGGGGGATTGGAATCCGAGGAGAGGAGGTTGCAGTGTATCGCTTGTTCCTTCGCTGATGGTGGGGTTGAGGGAGATGTGAATAGATGCACGCCCGAACATGGTGTGAAAACGTTAGCCTCAATTCTCGTGGCATGTGCATTGTGCGAGGGAGGGCACCATTTCACCCTGTTTCTGGCAGGGCTCAGAGAGGCGTCTCGCTATGTCTAATGGTGATATCGAGCCTGGCATTATCCTCTTGCTCTACCTGTTCCCCTCTCCATTCATGTAGGTTGAGCTGTTTTCTGTGATTCACTTATGCCAATGTATCACCTATATAGTTTTGTTGCGTTTTTTTAAATTTAAAACCTTAGAAATACATTTATTGAACATATTGTGGCTCCCAGAGCAGGTCAGAGGCTGGGAATCCTGCGGAGAGTAACTCACCTCCTGACTCCCCCCAAAGCCTGGCCATCATCTACAAGGACACAAGTCAGGAGTGTGATGGGACCCTCTCCACTTGCCTGGATGGGTGCGGTTCCCAACAACACTGGAGAAGCTCCACACCATCCAGGACAAAGCAGCTCCCGCTCGATCGACACGCTAACCCCCACCTTCCACACCCGCCCCCTCCCCCACCGACGCACAGCGGCAGCCGTGTGTACCGTCTACAAGATGCACTGCAGCCACTTGCCGAGGCTCCTTCGACAGCACCTCCCAAACCCGCCACCTCTCCCACCGAGAGGGACAAGGGGCAGCAGAGGAATGGGGAACACCGATCCTCTGACAGTGCAGCACCCTCTGTACTGATCCTCTGACAGTGCAGCACTCCCTAAGTACTAACCCTCTGACAGTGCAGCACTCCCTCAGCACTGACCCTCTGACAGTGCGGCACTCCCTCAGTACAGACTCTCTGATAGCGCAGCACTCCCTCAGTACTGGCCCTCTGACAGTGCAGCATTCCCTCAGTACTGATCCTCCGACAGTGCAGCACTCCCTCAGTACTGACCCTCTGACAGTGCGGCGCTCCCTCAGTATTGACCCTCTGACAGCGCAGCACTCCCTCAGTACTGACCCTCTGACAGTGTAGCATTCCCTCAGTACTGATCCTCCGACAGTGCAGCACTCCCTCAGTACTGACACTCTGACAGTGCAGCACTCCCTCAGTATTGACCCTCTCACAGTGCGGCACTTCCTCAGTACTGACCCTCTGACAGTGCGGCACTTCCTCAGTACTGACCCTCTGACAGTGCAGCATTCCCTCAGCACTGACACTCTGACAGTGCGGCACTCACTCAGTACTGACCCTCTAACAGTGCAGCACTCCCTCAGTACTAACCCTTTGAGAGTGCGGCACTCCCTCAGTACTGACCCTCTGACTGTGAGGCACTCCCTCAGTACTGACCCTCTGACAGTGCGGCACTCCCTCAGTACTGACACTCTGATAGTGCGGCACTCACACAGTACTGACCCTCTGACAGTGCGGCGCTCCCTCAGTACTGACCCTCTGACAGTGCAGCATTCCCTCAGTACAGATCCTCCGACAGTACAGCACTCCCTCAGTACTGACACTCTGACAGTGCAGCACTACCTCAGGACTGACCCTCTGACAGTGCAGCATTCCCTCAGAACTGACCCTCTGACAGTGCAGCATTCCCTCAGTACTGATCCTCCGACAGTGCACCACTCCATCAGTACTGACCCTCTGACAGTGCAGCATCCCCTCAGCACTGACCTTCTAACAGTGCAGCACTCCCTCAGTACGGACCCTCTGAAAGTGCAGTAATCCCTCAGTACTGACCCTGTGACAGTGCGGCACTCCCTCAGTACTGACCCTCTGTCAGTGCGGCACTCCCTCAGTACTGACCTTCTGACAGTGCAGCACTCCCTCAGTACTGACTCTCTGACAGTGCAGCACTCCTTCAGTACTGATCCTCCGACAGTGCGGCACTCACTCAGTACCGACCCTCTGAAAGTGCGGTACTCCCTCAGTACTGACCCTTTGACAGTGCGGCACTCGCTCAGCACTGACCCTCTGACAGTGCAGCATTCCATCAGTACTGACCCTCTGACAGTGCAGCATTCCCTCAGAACTGATCCTCCGACAGTGCAGCACTCCCTCAGTACTGACACTGACAGTGCACCACTCCCTCAGTACTGACCCTCTGACAGTGCAGCATCCCCTCAGCACTGACCTTCTAACAGTGCAGCACTCCCTCAGTACTGACCCTATGACAGTGCGGCACTCCATCAGTACTGACCCTATGACAGTGCGGCACTCCCTCAGTACTGATCCTCTGAAAGTGCAGTAATCCCTCAGTACTGACCCTCTGAAAGTGCGGCACTCCCTCAGTACTGACCTTCTGACAGTGCAGCACTCACTCAGTACAGACCCTCTGACAGTGCAGCACTCCTTCAGTACTGATCCTCCGACAGTGCAGCACTCCCTCAGTACTGACCGTCTGACAGTGCGGCACTCCCTCAGTACCGGCCCTCTGACAGTGCGGTACTCCCCCAGTACTGACCCTTTGATAGTGCGGCACTCCCTCAGTACTGACCCTCTGACTGTGCGGCAATTCCTCAGTACTGAACCTCTGACAGTACAGCACTCCCTCAGTACTGACCCTCTGACAGTGTGCTCTCCCTCAGTACTGACCCTCTGACTGCACCACCCATGTACTGAGCTTCCGAGAGTGCAGCGCTCCCTCAGTACTGACCCTCTGACAGTGCGGCACTCGCTCAGTACTGACCCTCTGACAGTGCGGCACTCCCTCAGTACTGACCCGCTGACAATGCAGCAATCCCTCAGTACTGACACTCTGACAGAGCAGCACTCCCTCAGCACTAACCCTCTGACAGTGCGGCGCTCCCTCAGTACTGACCCTCTGACAGTGCAGCGCTCCCTCAGTACTGACCCTCTGACAGTGCAGCACTCCCTCAGTACTGACCCTCTGACAGTGCAGCACTCCCTCAGTACTGACCCTCTGACAGTGCAGAACACCATCAGTACTGACCCTCTCACAGATTTGAGGTACCTCAGTCCTGACCATCTGACAGTGCGGATCTCCCTCAGTGCTGACCCTCAAACAGTGCAGCACTCCCTCAGTACTGACACTTTGACAGCGCAGCACTCCTTCAGGACTGACCCTCTGACAGTGCAGCATTCCCTCAGTACTGATCCTCCGACAGTGCAGCACTCCCTCAGTACTGACACTCTGACAGTGCACCAAAACCTCAGTACTGACCCTCTGACAGTGCGGCACTCCCTCAGTACTGACCCTCTGACAGTGCGGCACTTCCTCAGTGCTAACCCTCTGACAGTGCGGCACTCACTCAGTACTGATCCTCCGACAGTGCGGCACTCCCTCAGTACCGACCCTTTGACAGTGCGGCACTCCCTCAGTACTGACACTCTGAAAGTGCAGCACCCCTTGAGCACTGACCCTCTGATAGTGCATCACTCACTCAGTACTGAGCCTCTGACAGTGCATCGCTCCCTCAGTACTGACCCTCTGACAGTGCAGCATTCCCTCAGTACTGATCCTCCGACAGTGCAGCACTCCCTCAAGGACTGACCCTCTGACAGTGCACCACTCCCTCAGTACTGACCCTATGACAGTGCGGCACTCCCTCAGTACTGACCCTCTGACAGTGCGGCACTCCCTCAGTACTGACCCTCTGAAAGTGCAGTAATCCCTCAGTACTGACCCTCTGACAGTGCGGCACTCCCTCAGTACTGACCTTCTGACAGTGCAGCACTCCCTCAGTACTGACCCTCTGACAGTGCAGCACTCCTTCAGTACTGATCCTCCGACAGTGCAGCACTCCCTCAGTACTGACCCTCTGACAGTGCGGCACTACCTCAGTACCGACCCTCTGACAGTGCGGTACTCCCTCAGTACTAACCCTTTGACACTGCGGCACTCCCTCAGTACTGACCCTCTGACTGTGCGGCAATTCCTCAGTACTGAACCTCTGATAGTGCGGCACTCCATCAGTACTGACCCTCTGACAGTGCGGCACTCCCTCAGTACTGACCCTTTGACAGTACAGCACTCCCTCAGTACTGACACTCTGACTGTGTGCTCTCCCTCAGTACTGACCCTCTGACTGCACCACCCTCTGTACTGAGCTTCCGAGAGTGCAGCACCTCCTCAGTACTGACCCTCTGACAATGCAGCACTCCCTCAGTACTGACACTCTGACAGTGCAGCACTCCCTCAGCACTAACCCTCTGCAGCGCGGCACTCCCTTAGTACTGACCCTCTGACAGTGCAGAACTCCCTCAGTACTGACCCTCTGAAAGTGCAGCATTCCCTCAGTACTGATCCTCCGACAGTGTAGCACTCCCTCAGTACTGACTCTGACAGTGCACCACTCCCTCAGTACTGACCCTCTGACAGTGCAGCACTCCCTCAGTACTGACCCTATGACAGTGCGGCACTCCCTCAGTACTGACCCTATGACAGTGCGGCACTCCCTCAGTACTGACCCCCTCACAGTGCAGCACTCCCTCAGTACTGACCCCCTCACAGTGCGGCACTCCCTCAGTACTGACCCTCT